>NC_090652.1:83782588-84067769 GCF_040937935.1 Hyperolius riggenbachi
TCAACACTAATGCTGGGAATACACGTTGCGTTTTTGCCTTCGTTTTAGCCTTCGATTCGTTCGGTAAACGAATCGAGTGTTGAAAACGTATGTGAAAATAGTCATAATCTCATTAGAGTTTCGTTTAGTAGACCCCAAAAACGAACGACTAGTGATCGAACATGTTTGATATTATCTGTCTTTATCCATCTAATCGAGCCATTGGTAGGCTTGATGGCTGTTCAGATCGATTATATATATCGATTATATATATATAAAAGGGATTTTCGTTTCGTTTCTTTGCAGCCTTCGATCATTGGAAAAACGAAACCATCAGAATCGAAAAAAAAATGAAACCGTGGGTGGTGATATTAACCGTACGATCGATTATTTAGGGAACGAAAAGGACAAAAGGCACAATCGAAACGAAGGTTTAAACGAAGGCAAAAACGCAACGTGTATTCCCAGCATAAAACCTATTCTACAACTAATCATGGTTAAAATAATACCAGATATCTCTCAGTTTATGGCTAGTTGGACATCTAGCAGGACATTACCTCTTTAAGTGTGCATGTGGCTTTGTACAGGCCAATTTTCTTCTACAAAGTATTTTAGTGCCATACTTTGCTTGCATGGCCCCAAAATAAAATGAGCAGCAGAAAAAGGCTACAAATGTCACTATTATGGAAAGCTAACAACCAGGGCTATCACTACAGCCATAGGGGACCACATGATCCCTTTGATCAATCACTGCTGCAAGGGGTGGGAGGTGTCAAGTGAACACACGCATGTCCACACATGCATGATCGTTACAGGAAGTCATGTACTTCCTGTATGCATTTTGAGAATGATCGATGATACTGGCTGTAGCAGTAATCATTCTCACTAAACAGACACATGTCCCCTTCCACCAGTTCCTCCCGTCTCTGGGGCCATCGGGATTCGCAATAGTACGCATCACCCGGCAGAGTGAATGGATGCGACTGTCACATCCATGCAGCTCTAGCAACCGTGGACGTTACTCTTACATTTATGCGGCTGCCAAGGTTATTTGCTACATAGTAATATTGTGAAATTAGGGAAATATGTTTTTATCATTAACTTTCTTATTTTCTTGAATAGTTTCATCGGTTATCCCCTTTTCTCTGCCCTGTTTCCTCCCTTCTACCACTTTCCAAAATGGCTTTTAGTTACCAACAGCTCCAGGCTGGAGATAAATACAGAAAGTCTCACTTGTTTTACCCGCATGCTCTAATCTTTGTGAATTGGCATTTTATAAAGTATTTACCTCACAAGTTGGAAATGTACCTCCCGATTTGGTATTTTACCTCACAAGTCAGTAATTTTAGTTTTCCATGCAGTAACTGTCTAAGTGAATTGACAATTCATAAAATGTTTGGTAACATCGGCTGTTTTCTGCTTTACTGAATGCGGTAATGTTTTGTGAATTGAAGCCATTGTGCCAAAGGTTGTTTTTATCTGCTTAGAAACTCCTTGATTAGAAAATGTCAAATACTGTAAATCAAGTTTTAGACGTTTCTGGTCAGGAGCCCAGGAGCCAGCCACGTCCCACACCACATTCTCATTCTGTTGCCAAGGAGCATCTTTCTGGGAGAAGTTGTTGTTACAGATACACTACTCACTAGTTCGAGCAGCCCATTCTATCCTAAGGGGTGGGGGAGCAGAATGCATCTCAACTGAAACTTTTTAAACTTTGTTTGATGTAATCTGATACCTGCACTCACACTAGATTGTCACTCAGAATTATCATGAATAGGGTTTTGGGCTTTGAAAATGCAGAGTTCGTACACAAGCTAAATTATTGGGGTTTGAGAGAATTGTTTGTGATTTTCTCAGGAGAAAATCTAGCACTACTGGCTTAAATTGTTCTTGTGACAGGACGTCACTCACTTGTCCACCAGTCATTGCCCCCCTTCTCTTTCTCTCTCTGTAGCTGAGCAGCATGTCTGTACAGCGCTTGGCCAGACTTTGTCACCCGAAAAGGTTAACAGGTTATCATTTCGGGTGACAATTATTGAGCGTGTGTATGAGGCTTTAGAGTAAAAGGAACGATCACTAAAATGAACCTTCACAGAAAGCAATACCGCGGCAGAATGATACAGAATTAACACACTCCTTTACACTAACAACCAAAGACAGTAATGCAGACCGTCTGAAATGTGTATGCTACTTTATAAGGAACTAATTATAACAGCTATAATGTCCAATTTAACTTTCTTCTCTGCCCCTCTGGAAAAGCCGGATTCTTCCTCTGCTGGTCCAGTAGGCCAGTAGGTTCCAGCACCTCCTCATTGGCACCAAGGTGTAGATTTCTTTCTTCGGTCACAATATAGGGTCTCGTCATGTATGGTCTCTCTTTAAGGGGCTGCCTCTCACAATTGTGTGTGCTCCACAGGAATATATAGTTAGATTGGTCGAACAAAGTCATCTGTCTAAACTTCCTCTCCACCCCCCACCATATCCCAATTCATCCAGAAGAGGGCAAAAAACCCTTATAAAAGGCTTCTGGCCAATTTGCCTTCAAAGAAAAAAAAAAATCTGTCCTGACTCCAAATATGGCAATCGGATAAAATCCCTGGATCAACTCTGCTGGGAATTATCTTGCAATGTCCTGGTGCCCAGTCGTCCCCCCCCCCCCCCCATGATGGTTAAGCCACCACCGTGTTGGTTAAGCTCCTCCCACCACTACCCCATGCAGCTTAACCAACACATCAGCCCCGCCCTATAAAGCAGAACTGTACTATAAAACTGAAGTAAACCTCCTTAGCTGCACTGCCATAAATGTTAACATTAAATTTAGCCCCTGGGGAACAGCATCAATGAGATATTTTATAGTATAATTCTGCTTTAAAGCAGTCTGCCAGTCACTGTAAGTGACCAACAATACTGTCAAAATCCCTCCTGGCATATGCTGTACAAGAGGAGCTTGGTTTTTGCAGACATTGAGCTAAGCTCTGCTATTATCAGTCCAGGAGCAGAGCTTCAGCAGCCAGTAGAGGCTCTGTACTGGACTGGTTAATGGCAGGTGTACATGCAGCTAGCTGCATGTCAGGAAAACGTGAAGTCAGTCTTGTGTAGCATGCGCAGGATAGGGAGTGTGACACTGATCTGACCATTTACAAGACAAATGCATGCAGGATGCAGATATCAGAATATTCCTTCATGTGTTGTGACTAGCTCAGTAGTTTAATGCTCTGTATGTGCTTTGCTTCTCCAACTCACTACACTTCCAGCTTGTAGGGTTCCTGCCAGCCTGCTGCTCAGTAGGGCACCTCAGCAGCCAGTAGGAAGATGCCCTATTGGACAGGAGGGCAGTGGATGGGGGTGACCCCAGCATTGGATATGTGTAATGAGTCAGAGAAGCTGGGTATATACAGACCAGAGTGGAGATTAGACCAGGGAATCTAGTCATATGAGAGGATCAGAAAATTCAGATATTTACAGGTATTCATAACACATGTAGGAACCTTGTGACATCAGTATTGCCTACATGAATTTATTTTATAGATATAGCCAAATCTATTTTCTCCCCAACACCCCATGTGTCCTCAATCTTTTTACCTTCTACCTCCCAACCTCACCCCTCCCCCCAGCTGCATAATTCTAGTTCCTAATGGTGGACTACCACTACTCAAGTGCTGTAAAGACCAGAGCTGACCTAACCTCCACTATCAGGACTAATATAATCCCCTCACCACCAGATATTATTCCTTACCCCTTCCCATTAACTGAGCCCCTAAGGACCACCCACCCCATTAGCAAAGCCTCAATATCCACTAGTCTCCCTTATCCCCATCTTGGCCACAGCTTCACTTGTTACCTTGTGTCTTGTGCTAACACACTGCATGCAGTGCCTTCCATGCCACATGCCGTTATACTGCACCCGCCACACTGTGAGCGTTACAATGCAGTAAGCAACTGTAATGCACTGCTTTGAACGCGGCCTTAAAGTTAACTTGTAAAAAAAAAGGCTTCCCTAAGGGGGTTCTTACCTCAGGAGGTGGAAGGCTTCCACCGCCCTCTCGATCCTGCGAAAAAGCGGTCTCCTTGTACATGCGCACTAGCTCCGTCCCACTAGGGTTCTGGCGGAAATAACCAAGCCCGATTGGGTCTGTGCTACTGCGCAGTGGAGCGGACCCGACCCAGCCCAGCTTTTTCTGTGGACATTTGAGCGGGAAGGAGCTACCGTATGAGCTGCAGACGATAAGCTCTTTTTTTTTTATCTACCACTGCTCCACCTCTATTTTTGCCTTGAATCAACCAATATTATGATTTTGCTGGTTGTGTCACAGATAATTGTCAGATTCGATGAAGCTGAACGACTCTGCTGGTAAAAACTGATGTGTGTAAATAAATATGGAATCCTTTATATGCCTCTCACCTCAGGTTCCTTTTTATAGATATTCCCTGTACATGCAATAAAAGAGCTGTTAATACATTGGTGGTGCAGACTATCTCTCCTGCTTGGCATGATTTGGCTACACCCCAAGGGGGCACCTGGACATGAAAAAGGGGTTGCTACATATGAAAGAGAAGACATCAAAGGGGAGCAACCAGGGCCGGTTCTAGACTTTTTGCTGCCTGAGGCAAACTTGTGAGAATGCTACCTGCCACCTACTGCCACCCACAGGCTCAGCGCACACCTCAACCGGCCTACAATGCAAACGCCACTGCGCACCCGAGGTGAAAGGTTTCAGCCCTTTACACCAACAAGACAGTAATTAACCACTTGCGTACCAGCAGTCTCTGGCCCCTCAAGGACCAGAGATTACTAGTGCCGAAAACAGAGCTTACCGACATCTCGCCAAATGGAATCGCTGCTGTCGCCATTCATGCCGCTCACCTGTCGCTAAAGCCTACTCGCTCTGCTGTTGCTATGACAGTTAGATTGGCCAATGAAATTGGCTCCTGACTGGCTCACGTTGCTCTGCTGTCATACCAACAGCAGGGTGAGGGCTTTACCGATGGGTGAACGGTGCGATCGGCGGTAACGTGTGGCGGGGAAGTTGAAATCTATGCCCTGGCAGGGATAACTAGTTCAGAATAGGGCGGTTGCCCCCTCAACAAGCAAGATGCAAGCAAGATATAGGGTCTGAAGCTGAGGTTAAAAAGTTTTGAATCAGGATGATACCATTTATTGGCTAACTTAGAGAATTAGGCTTCTCTAAGTTAGCCAATAAATTGTATCATCCTGATTCAAAATGTCTTACTTTTACTGATGGCTAAGACGGTACAAAACTCTACTGCTTCTACTATGATGAAATCCAAACAAAGAGAGAGTCCAGGAAGTATGGCGAGTTCTATACTGGGGTCAGATGACTGTCAATCCACAGGTCAGGTAAACTCGAGGTCAGGAAGAAGCCAAGGGTCTAACAAGGAAAAATGGGTAGCTAGGTAGATAAATGAGGGGTCGAGCAGAGATCTGTACAGGTGGCAATCAAAAGCGATGGTCACTATAGGCTGCTACAGAAACAGTGTCCGATTGGCCACTTTATTTTTTAAGTTATCTTTATTTTCCAATTCTTCAATATACAAAATTATACAAAATGTTTATTTTACATCATATAAAATTCATAATACCTCATTCCCAGGAAAATAATAGTTTTCTCTTTTAGGAGACACCTATACAATAATCTATTGCTACCACCTATTCAACCCCACAAACTTCTCTTACCCAGGTGCTTTTCCAACATACTAACATACTCTCAAGTTCTGTAATTACCTCTGATCTTATCCTTTCTGTCTCCCTTTCTCTCAAACATCAATATTTTATCTCTCCCCCCCCCCCTCCCCCCCCCCATATCATCCATTCAACCGACCTTCATCCAGCCCCTCAATCTTCCAACTTCCATCCATCCAGTCATCCTCTAACACATGATTGGCCTCTTTAAAGAGAACCCAAGCCGAAGCACATGTTCAGAAACACATACATTCCTATTGAGAGGAAAGCCTCTGGATCCTAATTAGGCTTCCCACCATGTCCTCTTGTCCACCACCACTGCCCGGGACCCTCCAGCTGATTGGGGCCGCGCTCCTCGTCTGGCATGAGCGCGGCCGCGCTGGTGCAGTTAGATTTTTTGGAGGAGACAGCTCTGGATCCAGGAGGGTGAAGAGGACGTGGAAAGGATAGGATACAGAGGCTTCCCACTCCTGAGGTAAGTACCCCCCCAAGCCCCTATCACCCCCCTGGGTACCGTATGTCTTTTAGTTACAGATTTTCTTTAAAGGCATTACCTGAATCCAGGGCTGTGGAGTCAGTCGAGGAGTTGTAGCAAGTTTGTGGCACCTGGAGTCGGAGGATTTATAAACTGAGGAGTTGGGAGTCAGATGATTTTTTTTGTACCCACTCCATAGCTCTGCAAGGGCTGTGGAGTCGGAGTTGAGCAGTCGGAGAAATTGTCAGTCGATAGTTTCATAATCTGAGTAGTTGAATGATTTGTGTAGCCCTGCCTGAATGACACCAGAGCATGCCTCACTTGTGTTCTCCCAACGATGATCAGAAGGACTTGTCTGGAACAAGTATGTTAATTTCGGAGTGTTTAAGCCTCTCATACACTATTAAATGTTTTTTTTAATAGATTCCACATTGGATTTCTTTAAAATATTCAATGAAAATGAAAACCTGTTAAAAAGAAAAAAGTGCACTGCTTTCCCATTTGGCTGACAAAATGAATTAAATTTTAATTGGTAAAGTCAGTTCTAATCTCAGTCAAGTTTGGCCTGAACCATGGGCCTATGACAGTTGCATAGCTTTGTGCTACATCAGGTTTCAGGTGAATTCTGATTGCTATTGAGTGATGCAAGGCGATAAAGCAATCAATGGTTCCCAGGTGTGTTTTCAGTTAAAGGACCACTAAACTATCGCAAAAAATTGTAAACATTTAAAATACAAGTGTATAAAAAGTACATTTCTTACAGAGTAAAATGCAGTATAAATCACTCTTCTCCTATGTTGCTGTCGCTTAAAGTAAACATTATAAATCTGACAGATTTTGGACTAGTCCATCTTCTCATGGGGGATTCTCAGTATTTCATTTATTCTTTACAAAAGCACTCCCTGGAAAGGATCTATACAAAGAATCCTGCCAGCCTCCCTTCTCACTTGCACACTGTTTTGGCAGTTGGTCTGGGCAACTACCTTTTCCTAAACTGCTTTCAGGTAGGGAACACAGTTGTCGGCTTTCGTGCGCGTTTTCTGCACAGAAAAACTGTTTTCAACTGAGAACTCGTGTTAATCAATGAGCTAGGTCACACTTGAATGTAGATTTCGCGCGCAGAAATAAAACTGACATCTTGCGCAATTTGTCAGTTTTCTCTATAAATTACATTAGCTGTTGTAAGGTAGAGGTCACATTTGTCTTTCAGTTTTCTGAAAAGTGTAGAAACTGAAAGACAAGTGTGACCCCTGCCTCAAAAATAAAGAAAACCCTGAGAATCACCTATGAGCAGATGAACTAATCCAAAACTTGTCAGTTCTGTCAGATTTGTGCAGTCTATTGTAATTGACAGCAATATAGGAAAAAATAAATTTATAGCGAATTTTACTGTGGAATACAGATGCATCATATTTTCGGTTCGCAAACTTTGAATGCGAAGTTACTCAAGAATTTGCGAACAGCCGATGTTTGCAGCAAACTGTTCTTCTGACGAACTGTTCGGGACATCTCTGGCATGGAATTGATGTACATTTTATATGCATTTTTACATGCATTTTAAATTTTGAAATGTTTCACAGTAGTGGTCCTTTAAGGAAACATTGATTGTTTTCCACATCTACTGAACATCTACAGTAGCTGGCAAAAATAAATACAAAAATAAAGAGAGTTGGGGAGGGGGGGGGGGGGGGGAATTTAAATGTTTAGCAACCTTGCAAGAATGGAGGATAGGGACATTAAAAAAACTAAAATGGTAATGGAGCAGATTTACCAAGACAGAAAACAGCTATATTTTGGGCCTTCCTTTATTGTCCTCTGCCAAGGACCAAGTTTTGGTCTCATTACCCAGCTTAAAAGTAGGAAGCCGACCTGTTGCCGTGTCATTATTATTTCCTGTTCTAGAGGGGTCCATGAGTGGTTCTTCTGTCTCCCATCCTCAGTCTGTGCCATTTGTGCTCTCACATAAAGCTATAACTACATCTGTTGTACAGAGCGGCCAATCAGAATCCTTGTTTTGTGAATTCTGATGCTTTGGGCAGCTCCACCAATCATGCTCCAGTTTTTCTTTGTACCTGTTTTGATAATTCTGCCCCATTATGTTGAGACGATCCTCACCTACTTCTTAACCTCCTTGGTGGTAATCCTGGGTCAGGCTCCGGGTGGAAAAAAGAAGATAGGCGCAGTAGTCCTGAGCCTGACTTGGGGTAGCCACCGGGAGGTAAAGGGAACAGTGGCAGCCCACTCACCTCCCCTAGGATCTAGACACTGGCAGCCAATCATCTTCCGGTCCTCGGAGGCACTGGATCCCTTGGGTGAAATCGCAGTTTGTTGTCAAAACGACAGACAGCGATCTCACTATAGGGGTACAGCGTCATCTGGAGAACGGAGGGAGAATTGCAGCGCTGGATCCCATCATCCCAATCTCCATCATACAGCCAGGGAGATTAATCATGAGAAGTATAATATTTAACAATAGGCCCGCTGTTTGGTAGCCAGAGTCTCATAGAATAGCTGCTTGCCGTGCACCAACCATGTACTGTGCGTAATTCAAACACATCTTCAGTATTTTGAGCCACTGATTTGTTTCAAAACCACCCCTAATTTAAAACATGCTGTTTTGACTTTCAACTACTGCCCTGGGGGGCAAAACAAAAAAAAACAACACAAAAAGCAATACATCCATCAATGTAAAAACAATACATATTTATTATGGCAGACAATTATTATTAGCATTTCGCACCACCTTGACCAGCAATGAGTGCATTGTACCCCCGTCCACATAGTTCATTGTCCATGTATACCCTTTTTCCAGACAAAGCTGACACCTACTCTTTGATGAGCAGGTTAAATTATTTATTTATTTTTTACCCTCCCTCTTTTTTTTATTTTTTTTTTATTTTTATTTTATTACAAAAATGTCTTGTTGGAAATGCTGTCCCCTCAAGTCAGGTAAGTGCCCCTTCATTTAGAAGGCTTGTAAGTTTTTTTTTGTTATCTCTTTTTGCTGAGCACACCTATTGCAATGTCTCATTTCACCCCTCTTTAGCACAAGACTATCTGTGCATGCAGTGCACAAAGTTCTCAGAGTCCACCGGTGGTCATTTTTTACCACACACCTCCTCGGGTAGAACGTTTCAGCCGTAGGAGTCTGAAAGCCAGTAAGCAGTACCTGTTGTCCTGTGCAATTGTTGCAATTGTATCAAAATACTTTTCCCTGGTTATGGCTGTTATTGGGAGCTGTTGGGCCTTTCTTTATTGTCCTTTGCCCAAATGCCTAGACAGCACAGCTGTCTCTTGAGCAGGCCTCCCAGCAAGCTAAGACATCCTCTGGTTGAAAGACATCTTAGGAATCCCCACAAGTTGCTGCTGGGAGTGTGTATAAGTTCCAAGGCTTGGTCTCAGTACCCAGCTTAAAAGTAGGAGTGTGGAAGCCGACCTGTTGGCGTGTCATTATTATTTCCTATTCTAGAGGGGTCCATAAGTGGTTCTTCTGTTTCCCATCCTCTGTCTGGGCCATTTGTGCTCTCAGATAATTTTTTTAGGTCGCTCTTTTCATCAAGAGCCACTTTAACACCTTCCATCTCAAGAGGACCTCCATTTTCTCCTTTGTGGATCTTTTCTTTGCGTCTCCGTGTATAGCATACTGCACTAATGATAACTATAACGAGAAGGATTCCAGCAGCAACAGCTGGGACTAAAACCAAGGTGAGATTTCCCTCTTGAGACTGGTTGACGTGCGCACTGGGTTTTGGGGACTCTAATGAAGTCTGTGTCTCTGTACACATCTCATTTTCTGGACTGACATCCTGCATCGTGCCAAGACAGAGCCTGTATGTGCTATTAGCAGACAGTTCCTTCAAGGTATAGTGTGGGGCTGATGGAGGGAGCTGGTAAGTAATAGACCTGTGGTCTGGCCCAGACAGGTTTTGTATGGTAAGTATAAGTCCAGGCAGGTATTTCCTACTTTCAATATAACTTTGTAGGTCAACTTTGATGGAGTTACTGGTCACCTCAGTCACTTTCAGTTGAAGTATGGGCTGCTCAGGATAATCTGATGGTGTTAGTAACATCTCACAGTACATTCCAAAAAATCCAACTGGGCACTCGCATTCTAGTTCTCCAAGTGAGTTCATTTTACAGAAGCCTCCATTCAAGCAAGTCTGGGGTGGACACAGCTGGTCATATGGTGTTGGAAAAGCATCTTCTACTTCTTCTGTTGGAATAGGTGGAAGAGTTGTAGTAGGAGCAAGTGTTGGCCTGGTTGTTGGTTTCAAAGTCGTAGGTGTAGTTGGTGCAGGAGTGGTGGAAGGTGTCACGGTTGTAGGCACAAAAACTGTTGTTGGTATTGGACATCCGAAATCTGAATTTTGTAAATTTCTTAATATTTTGCCAGCATTTTTTGGAGGGAAATGACAGCGAGTTTCCTCTGAGCGCGACAAAGTAACCCCACTCACCCTCAGCCAGTCAGTCAACCAGCTCAGTGCGCACACACAGTTAAAAGGGTTTTGCGCCAGGCTTACTCCCCGGAGGCGTTTTGAAAATTGGAACAATCCTTTTGGTAGGGTGCGTAGACTCAAACCACTTAAATCTAAATCTTGCAATCCGGTAAGGCCAGAAAATTCTTCTGGTTGTAGCTGAGAAATTGCAGCATTGCCAGCAAGATTGAGTTTGGTCAAGCCATGGAGACCAGGTGGAACCTTACTTAGCTGATTATCTGATAAGTCCAACTCGTGAAGATTTTTGAGGCCACCTAGGAGATCTGTTGGCACTTCTTTCAGACCAAGACCAGCCAGCCTTAGCGTTTCAATATTGCTTGCATGAAATACCCCAGTTTGAATAGCGGGGATAGCATTGTAGCTAAGCTCCAAGAGCAGAAGATGTGGTAGGGAGAAAGATGGAAGTACGACCAGCTGGTTTTTTGACAACTTGAGCTCAAGTAGGTTCTCCAGTCCTCTGAAGGCTTCAGGATGAATGCTACGTATCTGATTTTCACTGAGATACAACCTTTCTAACCTTCCCAGACCTTGAAAGGTATCTGCCGTGATCTCCGTGATCTGGTTAGAGGAGAGGTCCAGATTGCTGAGAACTGTCAAACTCTTGAATACTCCACCAGGTAGATATGATAGTTTGTTATGAGATAAATCTAATAGCTGCAAGTCCCACAAACCTGTAAAACTGTTTTCATCTATCGAATTGATGCCATTCTCAAAGAGATACAAGTTTAAGGTGTTTTGAGGTATGCCAATAGGAAGGCTGAGGCTCTTGTGGTTCAGGCAGAAGATAGTTTGTGGTTGGCTGCATTGACAGCCATCTGGACATGCTTCAACATAAACTGTGCATCCGACGCTTAGCAGGACAGCCCATACAAGTAGGAGGTGCATGCTAGTAATTCTGAAATAAACACAAAAAAGAATGATCAGAACACCGTTCCATAAACACAGGCAATAATCTGAAATCATTGAATGTCATTAGCTGCATAACGGTATTGTATTGCAACATACAGGTGATACTCGAAAAATTAGAATACAGGTAGTCCCCAACTTACGAACACCCGACTTACGAACTTCCCGCCGATACGAACGGCATGGATTCTGTGTTTCCATGGGAACAAGTCAAAGAAAAATTTTCTACATTGGATGTGTAGTTTTTGAGAAAATCTATTTTAAAAATTCTAAGAAAAAATGGCTTTTAAACTTATAATAGCAGGTTCAGAGTGCAGATGTGACACAGAGGGGGACACTGGAGGCATAGGGGGGCACAGAGGAGGTACAGGGGACAGAGATGGCACAGTGTTCCGACTTGAGGACAGATTCAGGTTAAGAACGAACCTACAGTCCCCATCTCGTTTGTTAACCGGGGACTACCTGTACCATGCAAAAGTCCATTAATTTCAGTAATTCAACTTAAAAGGTGAAACTACGGTAATATATGAAATAGGAGCCCTTTGCAGTTGTTTTGGATGAATTAGCTGATTAGAGTCTGACACTTTGAGCCTAGAATATTGAACGTTTTCACAATATTCTAATGATCTGAGATTTAGATTTTGAGGTTTTCATAAGCCGTAAGCCATAATCATCAAAATTATAACAAATAAAAATGTCTAGCTTTGCATGTAACGGAGGTCTATTTCATATAATAGTTTCACCTTATCAAGTTAAATTACTGAAATACTGGTAAATGGACTTTTGCACAATATTCTAATTTTTGGAGTTTTACCTGTATTTATTGCAGCAGAACACAAGTAGGAATGGTGTATGAGATGCAAATAAATGAAAGATGATGCAGGATTATGCAAGCTTTGTATGCACAGGTATGGAGCTTGAAAATGGACCAATCGAATCCCTCCAAGGTGGATATTGGCCATTCCTAAACACTAATTGTAGACTGAAGCCTGCATCCCTCAGGGCTTCCTGTCGAGGCCGGATCATGTTGCATGCCGGGACAACTACTACATGGGCTCCCAGAATCACAAACAAAATTGCATGCATGTGCCATACGTTTGCACTTTTCATGCATTTCAAGGATTATGATCTCAAATATAGATATGTCTGCCGCTATACACACGTTAGATTCTCAGCAGAAGCGGCCCCCAGCTGGCTAAGACGTTGGTCTTACAAGACTAATAAGCTCTAAAGTGCTGTGGAAGATGTCTGTGCTATTATAAAATTGCTGATTTCAGCAAATTTAGCAACTTTCCATGGATGTTTTACTCAGAACACTGGAAATCATCTGGTTTTGATTGATTTCATTCAGGGCATATTCACAGTGGGACGTTGCATTGTAATGCGATGTTAAAGTCGCAATGCAGCATTACAACGCAATGCAAAAAAAGGTGGTAATGCACATCCCGTGGCATACAGTAGATACAGTGGAGCATACAGGCAATGAAAAGTATACCTCTCTGTATCTGTTAACGTCTGCGTTTAGAAGGACCGCACTGCAAGCAGTGAGTTACCATAACGCAACATTTACAACGCGATGCTAACGTCGCACTGTGAACGTTGCATAGGCTTAAAATTACAGTGCGTTATCCTGCGTTGTAATGACTTTATTACGCAGGACAATAACGTCCTACTGTGAATATGACCTCAAATCTTATCTCAAATTCAAACATATTTTGCTCACAGGAAGGATTATGTTATGTTGACCTGCAAACTGATAATTTTGCTCACTGGATTAAATATGGCCATCTTTAAAGGACAACTGAAGTGAGAAGAATATGGAGGCTGACATTTATTTACTTTTAAACAATACCATTTGCCGGCAGCCCTGCTGATTATTTGGCTGCAGTAATGTCTGAATAACACCTGAAACAAGCATGCAGATAATCTTGTCAGATCTGACAATAATGTCAAACACCTGATCAGTGCAGCATGCTTGTTCAGGGTCTATGGCTAGAAGTGTTAGAGACAGAGGATCAGCAGGATAGCCAGGCAACTGGTATTGCTTAATATGATATAAATATGGCAGTCTCCATATCCCTCTAACTTCAGTTGCCCTTTAAGCTGAGAGTATAGGTCTATACGCACGGCACAACTTTTTGAACTTTTTCCACAAACTATCATTTTTATGATAACTGGTAACATCTTTTTATGAAAATTCATTAAACTTTGTTTAACAAAGGTCAACACAATACATTTTGAACAACCGTCATGTCAAATCAAGGTGTGACCGATTGTTATCATCTCCGCTAAAGTCAATGGATGTCAGCAAAAAAATAATGATCGCGTAAATGCTCGTTCATTATCACGATTGGGACAGATGAATCGGACTACAATCATTTGTCAGTGGAGATCTCTGATCCATCTGTCTGTGGGTACTCAGCTTGAGAGTAACAATTTTTCCAAGTCTTAAGGTGCTACATACACAATGAGACTCGATCCAGGGAATAGGGGGGTGTTGGGGGAGCCACAGTTGGGGACCAAGTGCTGATACATTGCTAGGCTACACCATTGTGACGTATCCTGTTGCCACCCTGCGCAAATAAGTAGAGTGCTTTCAATTGTTTTTCACAGATGGAAAATTGCAATAGATGAGAGAACTCTTGAATTACATGGGCTGCCAGTTGTAATGCATTTTCCTGAAAAACACCCCCAGGTAGGGCAAATGTGATCCCTACCTTAAGCCCCATCTACACGATACAATTCTTTGTACGATTCGATTACAATTCTATTTACGATCCGATTAAATCCAACATGTCCGATCGGTATTCAATTCGATTCAATTCGATTTGCCATTGTTTTGCAATGGGAAATTGAATTGAATCGAATTGAATCCCTATCGGACATGTTGGATTTAATCGGATCGTAAATAGAATCGTAATCGAATCGTACAAAGAATCGTATCATGTAGATGGGGCTTTAGAATGTTTTTAGAAGATGGGCTTTAAACTCTTGTCTTAAAAAACAGCAGCTGAATTTACCATAATTGCACACTTGCCGTTGTCTGGAAACCTCCAGACTTGCAGCACTTCTTAGTTTTAAAGTTCATGAAAGAGAATGCTACTGTGGCATGTGCAGACAGGCTACATCTGTTCTGCAGTGAAACAGTTAACAATTTATCCTGGTATTTGAACCCCTATCATTTAGTCTTGATGACCTCTCACCTCCAGCACAAGAAAGGCTTGTGCCTGTCAGGCCATGCCCTGTGTGTATAAACAGAGCCCCTACCGGTATGCAGACCCCCCTTCCCCTGTCTGTCACTCCAAAAACATCATGTAGATAAAGAGGCTGTGTGCTAGTGTGCTAGTCTTACCACACAGCCTTCATCAGAAACAGATCCTGTTCTACAGCCGCCTGCCTCCCACTGACACACTGCAAGAGTTCCAAATACAGGAGCCCAATCGTACATAGATATTTCTAGAGTTCACCGGCTGCCATGGAACTATGCACACTGCTGGAATCCCTAGAGGTCTATACACACGCACAATGACCACTGTCTCTGCCGAAAACACTCCAATGTGTGTTAACAGCCAAAACCAGATCCTAACCAGCTCATACATAGATATTTCTAGAGTTCATAGTCTGCGATGGAATGGTACACACTGCTGGAATCCCTTATCGTGTATACGCACACACAATGACCGCTGTCTTAGCAAAAAAAAACTCCAATGTGTGTTACCAGCCATACATAGACATTTCTGTGGTGCACCACCTGTCATGGAACCATACATATTGCTACTTAGTGTCCCGAACAGGAACCAGATCATACATGGACATTTCTCTGGTGCTCGACCTGTCATGGTACCATACATGATGCTACTTAGTGTCCCAAACAGGAACCAGAACATAGACATTTCTGTGGTGCACCATCTCTAATGAAACTCTTTGCAAGGCTAGAGTCCCAAATATAGGAACCAGGACATACAGAGATATTTATATGGTCCACTATCTGTAGCGGAACTATACACAGTGCTAGAGTTTTGAATACACAGATCGAGTCATACAGAGATATTTATACGGTCTACCCTCCATAGTGAAGTGATGCACAATACTAGAGTGCATTTATATGGTCCACATTCCATAGTAGCCATAGTAGACAAGACTTAACATTTATATTGCGCTTTATTCCTGATGGACTCAAAGAGCTTCAGAGTGGCAGCCACTTAACGTGCTCTTCCCAAGGAACCAGAAGCATTAGGGAGCCTTGCTCTTCCCAAGGAACCGGAAGCATTAGGGAGCCTTGCTCTTCCCAAGGAACCGGAAGCATTAGGGAGCCTTGCTCTTCCCAAGGAACAAGAAGCATTAGGGAGCCTTGCTCTTCCCAAGGAACCAGAAGCTTAAGGGAGCCTTGCTCTTCCCAAGGAACCAGAAGCATTAGGGAGCCTTGCTCAAAGACTCCTAACTGTTCACCGAACTGGCTTAAGCCAGAATTTAAACCCTGGTCAAAGGCTGGAACCCTTCATCCAAGGCAGCACCCTAAACCAGTATGCTATCCAGATATATGCACAATGTTGAGTCCTAAATACAGGCTCCTATAGTGATGCTCAAATACCCCTTTTTAAAATTCGAGTTTGGTCGAATTCGAATAGTAAATTATTCGAGGTCAGTCGAATATTCGAGTCGAATAATTTTTACTATTCGATTCGACCTCGGACTTCGAGCTCACTATTCGAGTCGGTATTCGAGCTAACTATTCGAGCTGACTATTCGAATTGGCCTTAAATAGCTTCCAACACTTGTTTTGAGGGTGAATGATGCAAGAAACCTCTTTTTTTCCAAGTAACAACAGCAAGTGATTATGTGGGGATGTTCCTTTAAAAAAAAAAAGTTGAAAAGAGAAGTTGTGTCCAGAAATTTGTTCAGTACTGTATATACTTCTTCTTCTTCTTCTTTATCTTCTATATCTTCTTCTTCTTCTTCTATATCCTCTTCTTCTATATCTTCTTCTTCTATATCTTCTTCTATATCTTCTTCTTTTATATTGTCTTCTTCTTCTTCTTCATCTTCTTCATCATCATCTTCTTCTTCTTCATCTTCTTTTTCTTCATCTTCTTCATCTTCTTCTTCATCTTCTTCTTCATCTTCTTCATCTTCTTCATCTTCTTCTTCTTCTTCTTCTACATCTACTTCATCTTCAACTTCTTCATCTTCTTCTTCTTCTTCATCTTCTTCATCATCTTCATCTTCTTCATCTTCTTCTTCTTCATCATCTTCATCTTCTTCATCTTCTTCTTCTTCATCATCTTCATCTTCTTCTTCATCTTCTTCTTCTTCATCATCTTCATCTTCTTCTTCTTCATCTTCTTCTTCATCTTCTTCATCTTCTTCTTCATCTTCTTCATCTTCTTCTTCTTCTTCTTCTACATCTACTTCATCTTCAACTTCTTCATCTTCTTCTTCTTCTTCATCTTCTTCATCATCTTCATCTTCTTCATCTTCTTCTTCTTCATCATCTTCATCTTCTTCATCTTCTTCTTCTTCATCATCTTCATCTTCTTCTTCATCTTCTTCTTCTTCATCATCTTCATCTTCTTCTTCTTCATCTTCTTCATCTTCTTCATCTTCATCTTCTTCATCTTCTTCTTCTTCTTCTTCATCTTCTTCTTCATCTTCTTCTTCTTCTTCTTCATCATCTTCTTCATCTTCTTCATCTTCTTCATCTTCATCTTCTTCATCTTCTTCTTCTTCATCATCTTCATCTTCTTCTTCATCTTCTTCTTCTTCATCATCTTCATCTTCTTCTTCTTCTTCTTCATCATCTTCATCTTCTTCTTCTTCATCTTCTTCTATATCGTCTTCTTCTTCACTTATTTCTCTTTTCAAATTTTTTTTTTTTACAGAAATGCAGCTATTTTTGAGCGTAACAAATAGCTGGTGGCGCACGCATGTTGGAAGCGCCATTGTATGTGCTCCCTGGCAGTGGAAACACACAGACAGCAGGAGGTAAATTCAGCAGCAGGAGGAGGAGGATGAGTGTGTGGCAGCAGGCAGTCAATGAGGCAGGCAGCGTGACATAATAGCCCTGGTACCTAGCGGTGATACCAGGGCTGTAAATAAACACAGCAGGCAGGAGGTCCCAGACAGCGGTCGTGCAGCCCACATTGTGTCCAATACACAACTGGGACAACACAGTTTTCAACCCGGGCACCTCAGAAAAATTAAACCTTTTTTTTTTTTTATGGTTTTGTAGTTTTGGTTTTACAACCAATTACACAGATATAGCTATTTTTTGACGTAATAGCTGGTGGCAGAGTGGCAGCAGAAGGTAAATCTGTGTACCCTGGCGTTGGGAAACACAGACAGACAGACAGCAGCAGCAGCAGCAGGAGGAATGGAGGAGTAATGTGAGCAGCTATTGTTTGACGTAATAGCTGGTGGCAGAGTGGCAGCAGAAGGTAAATCTGTGTACCCTGGCGTTGGGAAACACAGACAGACAGCAGCATCAGCAGGAGGAATGGAGGAGTAGTGTGAGTGTGGCAGCAGGTAGGCAGCGTGACATAATAGCCCTGGTACCTAGCGGTGATACCAGGGCTGTAAATAAACACAACAGGAGGTCCCAGACAGCGGTCGTGCAGCCCACATTGTGTCCAATACACAACTGGGACAACACAGTTTTCAACCCGGGCACCTCAGAAAAATTAAAACTTTTTTTTTTTTTTATGGTTTTTTGGTTTTTGGTTTTGCAACCAATATAGCTATTGTTTGACGTAATAGCTGGTGGCAGAGTGGCAGCAGAAGAAGGTAATTCTGTGTACCCTGGCAGTGGGAAACACAGACAGACAGCAGCAGCAGGAGGAGGAATGGAGGAGTAGGCGAGCAGCTATTGTTTGACGTAATAGCTGGTGGCAGAGTGGCAGCAGAAGGTAAATCATCTGTGTACCCTGGCAGTGGGAAACACAGACAGACAGCAGCAGCAGCAGCAGGAGGAGGTATGGAGGAGCAGTGTGAGTGTGGCAGCAGGTAGGCAGCGTGACATAATAGCCCTGGTACCTAGCGGTGATACCAGGGCTGTAAATAAACACAACAGGAGGTCCCAGACAGCGGTCGTGCAGCCCACATTGTGTCCAATACACAACTGGGACAACACAGTTTTCAACCCGGGCACCTCAGAAAAATTAAAACTTTTTTTTTTTTTTTATGGTTTTTTGGTTTTTGGTTTTGCAACCAATATAGCTATTGTTTGACGTAATAGCTGGTGGCAGAGTGGCAGCAGAAGAAGGTAATTCTGTGTACCCTGGCAGTGGGAAACACAGACAGACAGCAGAAGGGCAGTACACAGCAGCCCACTGTAGGTGTAAAATGTGTGGCTGCAGGCGACGTAATAGTCAAAGTGAACCAGGCTGGCTTAGTGAGCAGGAGCCAGGAGGTGGTAAAGGGTGGTAAGGCACATTAACGATGGTTCCGGCAGCCAGTTCATGTCCCCCTCTCGCCGACAACAGGGGCCAGGAACTCGCCTTCCACCCACGCCTGGTTCATCTTGAGAAACGTCAGTCTGTCCACAGACTTGTGAGACAGACGTGAGCGTTTCTCGGTGACCACGCCACCAGCTGCACTGAAGCAGCGCTCGGACAGCACGCTGGAAGGGGGGCAGGACAGCACTTCCAGGGCGTACTGCGCTAGCTCGCTCCAGATCTCCATGCGCTTGACCCAATACTCCATGGGATCAACAGGGGCATCGCTGTCAAGCCCGCTGTACGACCCCATGTAGTCAGCCACCATGCGGGTCAGGCGCTGGCTGTGACCGGAGGAGGATGCTGCTGCATGCATCTCCTCTCTAGTCACTGCTGCCGGAGCCTCTACAGTCCTGTAGAGCTCGTGGCTGAGAGACAGCAGGTCTGTGGGGCGCTTGCTGCTGCTGGATGCAGGCACCTGCTGCTGCCTCTGTGCTGGCTGCTGGACAGTGGGGGTGGAAGGCTGGGGGAAGGCTTCCTCCAAGCGCTCAACAAGGGCCTGCTGCAAGCTCCTTATTTGTTGCGCTGGGTCTCCTCCTGCAGGCGGCAGGAACTGGCTCAACTTCCCCTTGAGGCGTGGGTCCAACATCATGCTGATCCAGATGTCCTCCCTCTGCTTCATCTGGATCACCCTGGGGTCCCTGCGCAGGCACGCCAGCATGTGCGCTGCCATTGGGAAGAGGCGGGCCACGTCTGCTGGCACATCGACGTCAGTGCTGTCCTCATCCTCCTCCTCTGCCGCCTCATCCTCTCTCCACCCCCGCACCAACTCAGCTGCGCTGTGCTGATCCCCCTCATCAGCAGCCAGGTCAGGGACCTCCACCAAGTCCTCCTCCTCCTCCCCCTCAGAGGTGGACTGCGCAGCTGGTTGCCGCTCCTGCTGGTCCAAGGCTGCCGCTCCCTGTTCCAGCAAACCATCGAGGGCCCTGTTCAGCAGAGAAACCAGGGGCACCCACTCGCAGACCATAGCATGGTCCCTGCTCACCATGTTTGTGGCCTGCAGGAAGGGAGCCAGCACTAAGCACACCTGCTGCATGTGCCTCCAGTCATCATCGGGGACGATGGACGGGATGTTGCTGGTCTTGTCCCTTCTCTGAGCTGCGGAAACAGTGGCCAGGGCAAGGTACTGTTTGACAGCGCGCCTCTGTTCAACCAGACGCTCCAACATCGCCAGGGTGGAGTTCCAGCGAGTCGGAACGTCAAGGATCAGCCGATGGCGTGGCAGATCCAGCTCCTTTTGCACGTCTTCCAGGCTCGCACAGGCTGCAGCCGAGCGCCGGAAGTGACGCACAACATTCCTTGCCGTTTCCAGCAGTTCGCCCATCCCCTGGTAGGTGCGCAGGAACTTCTGCACCACCAGGTTCAGCACGTGGGCAAGACAGGGGATGTGGGTCAGGTTTCCCCTGTCTATTGCGGCAACCAGATTGGCCCCATTGTCGGCCACCACCTCTCCGACTCTGAGGCCTCTGGGGGTCAGCCAAATCCTCTCCTGCTCCTGGAGTTTGGCCAACACATGGGTTGCCGTCAGCTTGGTCTTCCCAAGGCTGACCAAGTGCAGCAGCGCTTGGCAGTGGCGGGCCTTCACGCTGCTGCTGAGGCGGGGGGTTTGGCCAGGTGTGCCGGAGGATGGCAGAGGATCGGAGGAACCTGCTGCAGTTCCCCTGAGCCTGCGGGGTGGCACCACCCACTGTGTTGCTGCTGCTGCTGTGCCCGCTGCTGCTCTCCCATCCTCACCCCCTTCCACCAAGCTGACCCAGTGGACAGTGAAGGACAGGTAGCGGCCTGTCCCGAAGCGGCTGCTCCAGGAGTCCATGGTGACGTGGACCCTTTCACCAACCGCGTGCTCCAGCCCTCGCTCCACATTGGCCATCACAAAGCGGTGCAGTGCAGGAATGGCCTTGCGGGCAAAGAAGTGTCTGCTGGGGAGCTGCCAGTCTGGGGCTGCGCAAGCAAGCAGCGCACGAATGTCGCTCCCCTCCTGCACGAGCGTGTACGGCAGGAGTTGGGAGCACATGGCCCGTGCCAGCAAGCCGTTCAGCTGCCGCACGCGACGGCTGCTGGGAGGCAGAGCCCTAACCACCCCCTGGAAGGACTCGCTCAAAAGGCTCTGGCGTGGCCTTTTGCTGACACGGGAATCAGCAGACACAGCAGAGGAGGCCACTGAGGACTGGCTGCCAGAACAGGCCTCAGTGTCGGCGGCAGGAGTTGCAGAGGGGGGAGGAGCAGTGCGTTTCCGCACTCCTGCTGGTGCTGCTGGAGGAGCAGGAGGGCGGGTGGCTGCTGTTGCTGCTGCTGCTGCTGAAGGCTGTGCAGTGATGGGTGTGGTGCCACTGCCAGCAGCAGATGCCTTCAGCCTCTGGAACTCCTCATGCTGGTGGAAATGTTTAGCCGCAAGGTGGTTGATGAGCGAGCTGGTGCTGAACTTTAAGGGGTCTGCACCTCTGCTCAACTTCCGCTGACAGTGGTTGCAAGTGGCGTACTTGCTGTACACAGTGGGCATGGTGAAAAACCGCCAGATTGGTGACAGAAACTTCCCCCTACGGCATGGAAGCGCTGCTGCCTGTCTCCCTGTGGTGGTTGGGGGGGGGGGCTTGGGTGCGGCTGGGGGTGGTACTGGCTGCTGCTGCTGCTGCTGCTGAGCCTGAGACACCAGCAGGCTGTGGGACGCTGCCAATGCTTGCAATGATGCGCCTCCTTGCAAGGCCCACAAGCGCATCCTCCTCCTCCTCCTCAGAGCTGCTGAGGACGACATCCCCTGGAGGTGGTGGCACCCAGTCTCTGTCTGTCACCGGGTCATCATCATCCTCCCCCTCCTGAAACATGTCCTGCTGGGATGAGGACCCCCCAAACTCCTCTCCTGATGCATGGATGGGCTGCTTGACTGTCGCCACAGTCTTGCTGTCCAATCCCTCATCCCCCAAAGTGCCCATCAGCATCTCCTCCTCAAGATCGCCAACAACAGCAGACAATTTACTCATGATGCCTGGGGTCAAAAGACTGCTGAATGACAGGTCGGCGAGTGACGGTGAACTGGCCTCCTCCCCAGACCCTGCTGGGCGGCTGCTGCGAACAGGGGTGGTGGTGGTGGTGAGGGTGGAGGCCTCGGATGCAGAGCTGATGGCGGGCTGCTCATCCTCCGTCATGAGTTGCACCACAGTGTCTGCATCCTTTTCCTCAATGGGACGTTTCCGACCCGGCTGGAGGAAAATGGGAGCAGGTGCTACACGCTGCTGCTGCTGTGTCTCTGCAGCGTGAGTTGCAGATGCTCCTGCTGGGCGGCGCCCAAGGCGTCCACGGCCAGTGGCTATGGGAGGAATGTTAGCCACTGACGCTGCTGCTGCTGCTGCGGAACTGTGCATGGTGGCGCGCCCGCGGCCGCGGCTTGCCACAATGCTGCTCCCTCTCCTCCTGATTCCCTTGCTGCCCTTCCCCTTGCCCAAACCGCGCTGGCTGCCACTTCCAGACATCTTAAATGTTTTGGGCGTATAGACAAAAGTTTTGTAAAAGGGCGGGTGAAAAGTGGGGTACTTTAATGGAGTGGGTTGGTTGGTGAGGTGACTGAGTGAGTGTACCCTAGTACAGTAAGTAAGTAGTAACAGTCAGGAAGTACAACTAGCAGTTACAATAATCAGTAGTAATCACAAGTAAATTTAGTGTGTGTACACTCAGACAGTGAGTGCACGCACGCAGGAGCTAGTAGCCTATGAACACTGTGACTGAGTGTCCTAGACTCCTAGTACAGTAAGAGTAAGTAGTAACAGTAAGTAGAACTAACTAATTACAATAATCAATCAGCGATCAGAAGGAAATGGAGTGTGGGTGTGTGTACACTCAGACAGTGAGTGCACGCACGCAGGAGCTAGTAGCCTATGAACACAGTGACTGAGTGTCCTAGACTCCTAGTACAGTAAGAGTAAGTAGTAACAGTAAGTAGAACTAACTAATTACAATAATCAATCAGCGATCAGAAGGAAATGGAGTGTGGGTGTGTGTACACTCAGACAGTGAGTGCACGCACGCAGGAGCTAGTAGCCTATGAACACAGTGACTGAGTGTCCTAGACTCCTAGTACAGTAAGAGTAAGTAGTAACAGTAAGTAGAACTAACTAATTACAATAATCAATCAGCGATCAGAAGGAAATAGAGTGTGGGTGGTGTGTGTACACTCAGACAGTGAGTGCACGCACGCAGGAGCTAGTAGCCTATGAACACAGTGACTGAGTGTCCTAGACTCCTAGTACAGTAAGAGTAAGTAGTAACAGTAAGTAGAACTAACTAATTACAATAATCAATCAGCGATCAGAAGGAAATAGAGTGTGGGTGGTGTGTGTACACTCAGACAGTGAGTGACCGCACGCAGGAGCTAGTAGCCTATGGACAGTGACTGAGTGTCCTAGACTCCTAGTACAGTAAGAGTAAGTAGTAACAGTAAGTACAACTAACTAATTACGATAATCATTCAGCGATCAGAAGGAAATGGAGTGTGGGTGTGTGTACACTCAGACAGTGAGTGCACGCACGCAGGAGCTAGTAGCCTATGGACAGTGACTGAGTGTCCTAGACTCCTAGTACAGTAAGAGTAAGTAGTAACAGTAAGTACAACTAACTAATTACGATAATCATTCAGCGATCAGAAGGAAATGGAGTGTGGGTGTGTGTACACTCAGACAGTGAGTGCACGCACGCAGGAGCTAGTAGCCTATGGACAGTGACTGAGTGTCCTAGACTCCTAGTACAGTAAGAGTAAGTAGTAACAGTAAGTAAAACTAACTAATTACGATAATCAATCAGCGATCAGAAGGAAATAGAGTGTGTGTTGTGTGTGTACACTCAGACAGTGAGTGCAGTGCGCACACGCAGGAGCTAGTAGCCTATATGAACAGTGACAGTGAGTGTCCCTACGGGTACAGTAAGAGTAAGTAGTAAGTAAGTACAACTAACTAACAATAATCTATCAGTAATCAGAAGGAAATAGAGTGTGTGTACACACAGACAGTGAGTGAGTGCACACACGCAGGAGCTAGCTAGTAGCCTATAAACAGTGACAGTCAGTGAGTGTCCTACTCCTAGTACAGTATAACTACAATACTATTAGTAAAGGACAGCAGAAATACTGGTATAGATGAGAGAAATAAACAGAGGACAGCTGCCCACAGAGGCAAGGCCCCCCTGAGGCCTAAACCTGTAAGCTTGCAGCAGCTGCCTGTCTCTAATGTAACACACAAGCTACTAACTAAAATACAATGTCTATCTAACTAACAACAATATAGGTGTGTATGGCAGGTGTAGGTGAGCAAAAACGCTAGGTAAATGACCACAATAGAGCTCTTGCTAAGCCAAAGCACAAAGGAGCAACTCTCTCTCTGTACAAGTCTCAGGCAAGCATGGAGAAACGGAACATGGCGGCCGCTATTTATAGGGTAGGGGCTGGCCAGGGTCCCCCTCTGTGATTGGCTGCCGTCAGAGGGCCTGGGAGCCCTCTGATTGGCTCTAAGGACATCAATCTGGGCTATGACGCTATTCGAGCTCGGTACCGAGCTCGAATAGCGCCGGGTTGCTCGAATAGCTCGAATAGTGAATGGGCTATTCGAGTGTACTCGGATAGCCCATTCGAATAGCTCCAGCTATTCGGAGCTCGAATACCGAGCTCGAATAGCTGAAAAAGAGCTCGAATATTCGAGCTACTCGAATATTCGAGCTCTGCTGAGCACCACTGGGCTCCTAATCACACATAGACATTTCTGTGGCACACCATGAAATAGACTTGTACTGAGGTCCAACAAATCAAATTGCTGAGATCTCTGAACTCTGTTGATCCCTGTCTGGTATCTTAGGCAAGCTTGCTTCCTGAGTAATGAGAAATGGACAACCTAGCTAGCAGTATGTTTTTGGGATGTGGGAGGAAACTTGAGTCCCTGAATTAAACCCATGCAAACACAGAGCATATAAGCTCCATGCTGACAGTGTCCTGCCACACACATGTCCTGTCTGCCCCCTCTCCTCACATGCTCAGAATTGCCTGTATACACGCAGTTGCTTGAGGATTCACTACAGGGCCTGTTCTGCAGATCCCAGTGGAACACAATATGCAGTCATGTAGCTTTCCAGAGATCAGCGCTGGAGGTCTCCTGTGCATGAATTATCCTCAGATGAGCAGAGATAGGCTTTGTATATAGCAGTGCCTGTATAGACAGAGTTAAGGCAGGGGTCAGTTGGAGGCAGGTAATATGCTGAGGAATTTGCAGCTGTGAGGAGGGGGGGGGGGGGGGGGGGCAGAGGTGAGAGAAGGGGATAGAAGGAATAAAAGGCGGGATAAGAGGGAGATTTAGCAGATGGTGAGGAGAGCAGAGCTGTTTTGGGTAATTGTCATCAGGACTGTGTGTCTGGAGAGATACAAAGGGGGCATCCTGTCAGGAGGATTTACATGTAAAATTGCCAGACTGGTTTCTTTTGGCCCTTTTGAGCAGTATATTTGATAAATCCGGAGCACAAAATGGTGTGATTTTAAGACCTCTTGTCCACGAGCAGCTGAAGGCGGTGAATTTACCGCCTGTCGACTGCCTTTTTCCTCTTGCTTGTTAGCACTTGGTAACGGCGTTACACACCATATCCCCCCCCCCCATGGAGTCACATCTGAGCATGGTCGAAACTGTGCTCAGTTGCAATATATTGCGGTTCTCTGCCGTCAGGTAATGTCACTGCGTGTCAAGCGTTGCCACGTGTGGTGTTAGAACCGCTGACGTTCGGCTGATTTTTTTATTGAACTGGAATGACGTTCTTGGGCAGCAGAGGGGAAGCTGAACTGCTCAGCTAGCTCGCAGTTCAGTCTTCCATCTAAAAGAGGCCTTACTTGGGTCAGTAGGCTGCTCAGACTACAAGAGGGGGGCATGGACTGAGCTCCAGCGATGAATGGAAAATTTTGTGTAATGTGCATAAGTCCGTTTGACAAAAAAAGGTGACATCAGCTGGATCAAAGCTGATCAGTTAACCAACTGCTGTGTACATTTAGCAGCTCCCGGGCTGTGATTTAGCTTCTTGGGCAGGAATTGGCATATTTGTGTAACTTTGTGTTCAGCACTGCTGAGCTGTCTGAGAGAATTACAGCCTGTGCTACAGGAAGTAGCTGGCAAAGGGGCTCCTGACCAGGATCCACAATCTCTCCCCTGTACCTCTCCTCACTGGTTTCCAAATACCAACTCATCTGCGATCTCAGATCTGCAAACAATCATCGTTTGTCCTCCTCAAGAATCACCTCGCATTAACGTATACAGGATTTATCTTGCGCTTCCCCACCTTCTCTGGAATTCTCTTCCAGAACACAGCCATCACTCTCCAACCTTTGAAATCTTTAAATGCTGCCTCAAAACTCACTTTTTCTGACAAGCATACGCTGTAACTTAGGCCACTCCTCCTTCAACCTCTGGCCAAGTTGTACTCCTACTACCGCACCTCTGGTTCCCCCCCCCTATTCCTTTAGATTGTAAGCTTGCAAGGCCAGGGCTCTCTCACCCTTTTGTGTCTTGGATTTTGTTATACACTTTATCAATTTACATTAGTCACTATAATTCCTATGTCTGCTAATTCTGTATTATGTACTAGTCCAGTGATGGCTAACCTTGGCACTCCAGCTGTGGTGGAACTACAAATCCCATGAGGCATTGCAATACTCTGACAGCTCTAAGCATAACTCAGAGAGGCTGAGGCATGATGGGATTTGTAGTTACAGCTGGAGTGCCAAGGTTAGCCATCACTGTACTAGTGTGTATATTTGGTGTGTACAGTACTTGTCTGCAAGGCTGTGGAGTTGGAGCAATTTTGGGTACCGAGTCGGAGTCAGTAGTTTTATAAACTGGGGAGTCGAAGTTGGATGATTTTTGTCCTAAATCCACAGCCCTGGTAAGTATTAGACTAAGGAGTCTGAGCCATTTTGGGTACCTGGAGTTGGAGTCTGTGGTTTCATAAACTGAGGAGTTGGAGTCGGATTATTTTTGTACCCACACCATAGCCCTGATTGTCTGTATTATTATGTACCCTATATTTGTTTCTTACTTTGTACAGCACCATGGAAATGTTGACGCTTTATAAATTAATACATATCTGCTTAAAAAAAAACAACTTATCCACATATGAAAACAAACCACAGAGAGCCTACAGAGTTCTAGGAAAACATTTGCAAATATAAGTGGGATTTGAGATCTGATTGGTTGCTCCAGGCTGCTATAAATTGTTTTTTTCCTTTGCTAAATCTTCCTGTTTCTTTGAGGTGGCTAGTTCTACATAACTACCATTTCCTGCAGTACATGCAATTAACCAATGACAGCCGTGACTAGTCCTACAAGTGCTGCCGAGGTTTCCAGGCGATAATCAGCTGTGATGAGTCTTTGGAATCCTAGCGGGGGCATTCTTGTCTGCCCCTACAAATCCCTTCCTGCCCTGGGGTGCCGCACACATCTGCAGCCGTGTACAGTGAGCAGGTCACAACATGTGCACCTTCTGCTGGAGAGCCTGACTGTCCATCTCACACTGACAAGTGTCACAGACCACGCCTGCTGAGTGCCTGGAACACCTGCAGCTAGGCTGATCGCTATCTCCCAGGCACATCTGTACCTCAGAGCAATCCCCAAACTCTGCTGTTAGGTTTGAAGTTTAAACCTACATATAGATCTCACACAGTGGTCAAAGAATCTAACTGCCACCTCACTGATCTGACGATCAACATCACTAAGAACCGCCATTTCCAATCACGCAATGTGGTTCGCGGCTTGATCACAGTGCCGGCGGAAAACACCATTTTTTGCCCAATTAGATGTTTTATAAAATATGGATAAGCACTCTGTATGGTCCTCCAAGGTCCCAAATTATAAGAAGGGGATTTCACTCCCTAGAAAAAAAAAATCTGTATTCTCTTCTTGTATTTGGTATATGTATTATTGTATGAAATGGTACAGCTCATCCTCTTAAGGAATCTGGGAATATTAAAACCTAGGCCAAATATGGGTGCTAAAAGCCTGTGGCGGGTGAGAGGTTAATGTAACAGCAGCAGCAGCAGAAAGGGGTCACTCACCCGAGGGCCACTGTGGACTGATAGGATAAATAAACCTTAGGACAGTGACTTTGTGGCCAATCATTAAGCTTCCTGCTCTGATTGGTTGGCAGGACATGAGAGGCTGACAGCATTCAGGCCTGCTGGACGGTCCTGCTAGCGCTAATTACAGGGTGGTGTCTAGCTTATCGCTGCATGACGTCTCTTTAGGCGCAGATAGAGAAGACCTCACTCGTGTCTAGCAGCCAAGTATTGCACTTATTGCTTGGTAATGGCTGTGTGCTTCGCATAGAGATGTGTCTGAAAGATGAATTTCTACAGTTTGCGTTTTCTGTAGAAGCAGCCAGATCCTTTGGCTCATTCTGATCCATACTGGAAATATCAGAGATTGTGATTGGCTGCTGGGAGCAAGGGACACTATCTGCAGCAGCTGTGTACTGACCGCAGAGGCTGCTGGGAAATATGGGCCTAATCGGGTGCCAGAGAACCTATTATATAACAGTAACACTCAGTTTGGCTAAAGGGCCGTACAGTCAAGTCAATAACTGCTATCATTCCTGGGCACAGTTGTGCCTGCTGTATGTTCTGTGCTATGGAGAGAGGAAGGAAAGCAAAGTAAATGGCTTAAATCTTCCTGCCCAGCTCAGAGCTAACCGCTCAAGATTTGTCAAGCACAAAAGAGAGAGGGCGCCTGTGTAGACACATTGCACTGTCCATTATGGAGGGGTGACAGGTAGGGAAATTTTGGGGGAGGAAGTTTACTTCTGCTCTGCTTTATCTCCGGGAGGCAGCAGTATATGGTTTGCAGTCCGGTATATACAGTAGATCTAAAGCCTAATCTACACGATACGATACTTTGTACGATTCGATTACGATTTTATTTAAAGAGACTCCGTAACAAAAATTGCATCCTGTTTTTTATCATCCTACAAGTTCCAAAAGCTATTCTAATGTGTTCTGGCTTACTGCAGCACGTTCTACTATCACCATCTCTGTAATAATTCAACTTATCTCTCTCTTGTCAGACTTGTCAGGCTGTGTCTGGAAGGCTGCCAAGTTCTTCAGTGTTGTGGTTCTGTGATGCATCTCCCACCTCCAGGCCCCTCTCTGCACACTGCCTGTGTATTATTTAGATTAGTGCAGCTTCTCTCTGCTCTATTATCTTTTACAAGCTGGATAAATCGTCCTCTGAGCTGGCTGGGCTTTCACATACTGAGGAATTACATACAGGCACAGCTGTCTGCAATCTGCAGGAAGAAACAGCCTGACACTTCAGTGGAAGATAGCTGCAGGGGGAAAGAAGCACACAAATGATCTCTTGAGATTCAAAAGGAAGGGTGTATACAGCCTGCTTGTGTATGGATGTATTTTCTATGTGTGGACATGCTGTACATCAACCTACTTCCTGTTTTGGTGGCCATTTTGTTTGTTTATAAACAAACTTTTTAAAACTGTTTTTAACCACTTTTAATGCGGCGGGGAGCGGCGAAATTGTGACAGAGGGTAATAGGAGATGTCCCCTAACGCACTGGTATGTTTACTTTTGTGCGATTTTAACAATACAGATTCTCTTTAAGATTCGATTAAATCCGACATGTCCGATCCTGATTCGATTCTATTCAATTCGATTTGCCATTGCAGTACAATGACAAATCGAATTTAATCGAATCGAATCCCGATCGGACATGTCGGATTTAATTGGATCGTAAATAGAATCTTAATTGAATCGTACAAAGAATCGTATCGTGTAGATTGGGCTTAAGCTCGACACTAAGATTAGAACCTTACAGGACCACTCCAGCAAAAAAAAAGTAAGCAGTTAAAATCTGACAGAACTGGCAGGTTTTGGACTAGTTTATCTCCTCATGGGGGATTCTCAGGGTTTCTTTGTTTTCAAAAGCATTTCATGAACGGCAGTTAAACTTCCAAAATAGATACCAGCCAACCTCCCTACTCCCTTGCACACTATGTTGGCATTTAGACTTAGCAACTGCCGTTGAGGAAATGCTTTTGAAAAGAAAGAATCCCCCATGAGGATATGGACTAATCCAAAACCTGTTTGTTCTGTCAGATTTTAACTGTTTACTTTTTTCACTGAAGTGGTTCTTTAATAACCTCAATGGCTATAGATGTGCTATGAACTAACAGTTCTGGATGTACGGCTGGAATTAAGGAACATAAAGGAATGCTTTGCCTGTTTACTCGCGGTCCTAAAAGTGATGCATTATGGGGGCTACTTCTGGTATGTGTAAGGCTGAATACTTGCAAACACTTTCTGCTGTAGTAAGGCAATTGTTCCTAAAGTGATAAGATATACAAAGTTTCTTAAACTTGTGACCTTGTCTGAGCTATGCCAGTCCAGAGCGCTGCTGTAGCGAGCGGCGATGCCAGCTTATCCGAAAGGGACATGTTTCTTATGACACCCATATATGTGGAGGGTCACCCAAAATGTAACAGCCGTTTGCTTTTATCCGATGCGCAAGGTATTCTTTCTGTGTAATGTAACTTGCATATATCTAGTTAAGCCCTTCTCTCCCTGCAACCCTTTTTAAGTGACTGCAGAATGCCAGTAACTGATTGTTCAGCAGCATGAACATAAAGACTCCCCTCTGAATCCCTCCAACCTATGGGGGTGGAGTGTGTTGCTAGTACATTGAAAAAGTTGAAAATGTGGTAACAACATATGATAAATGCTTTCTGGGCGACTCAGATATATACAGGAAGTCCTGCGTTAACGAACAGGATAGTGAATGTAGTTTTGTACCTAACCTGAAACTGTCCATAAATTAAACTGTGTCATCTCTGTCCCCTGTACCACCTCTATGCCCCCCCGCAACCCCCACCCTCCTGTGCCTCCAGTGTCACCTCTGACACCCCCTGCACACCTTCATTGTCCCATTGTGTGCCACCTCTGCTCACCCACTGTGTCACCTCCGTCCTCCTGTGCCTTCAGCGTACCACAGCGACGCATCATTTTTATGAGTTGAAAAAAAAAAAATTTCTTTGAATTTCTTAAAATCAATTTTCTCAAAAACTGCAAGTTTTTGTTTTGTTTTGTTTTTATTTATTTTACCCCCCACAGAGTCACATTTCACATTTTTAGGCCGTTGGTAATGGCGGGACGTTTGTAAGTCGGGGACTACCTGTATATGAGCTTCTGTTTGTATTCAGACAGGGCTGGCATCTGTCCTCTAACATAGCGTACTTTTTTAACATTGCACAAGATGAGCGGGTCTGCGGCTGGCGTCGTACCATTGCCACCAAAGGCTTTTGTTTTTCAGGAGCTTTTGCAGCAACTTGTATAGAATATTGCGGAATAATGATTCCAGTAACCGCAGCACTAATAACCTATTCCAGCCTCCCCCGGGGGTATATTTATCATCACATTGTGATTCCAAAACATATGACAATACAATGCCTATTGTGAGGGAGGGAGGTGAGTGGCAGCATCACTCTATTGTGCTGTCCTGGCTGATGTGCAGACAGGCAGGGCATCATTGCTTGTGTGTGTTTTGGCTGTAAAACAACAGCAGCTTAAGTTATTAAAGCTTTATTGTGATGTGCGGAGGAGAAGCCTGTTTTCTCCCCCTTTGTAATGATGCTGAGAGGACGCAGCCCTTAAAGTGTTTTTATGGCAATGATGCGCTGCGTATTGTAGCTTTGTTTTCTTAACCCATTCCTGGCCAAAATGGGATGACTAAACGCCTCACACAAATGGAAGTTTGAAATGCAAATAAGAGCTGGTGCACACCCAGAGCGCTCCTGAGCGCTTTTCACAATACTAGCGCATTGAAAAGCGCTTGGCTAATGTATTTTAATGGGATGGATCACACCAGAGTGATGTGATTTTTTTTTTTCCCCAAACGCAAAGCAGGTCCTGCAGCATTTCTGAGGCGATTCAGTCTCAATGTTAAGTATAGGAAAGTGGAAATTCCCTCAAAAAAAACACTAGAACAAAGCGATTTTCCAAGCATTTTTTTTAAACAAAAGCTGTACACTTCCAGCTCTGCTATACAAATAATAAAATATTGCTGCACCAAAACACTCCAAAAATCGCTAGGCATAACTAGAAAATCGCTAGGTACATACCTAAACAAACACAGAACATTTATATCACGCTTTTCTCCTGGCGGACTCAAAGCGCCAGAGCTGCAGCCACAATGACGCGCTCTATAGGCAGTAGCAGTGTTAGGGAGACTTGCCCAAGGTCTCCTACTGAATAGGTGCAGACTTACTGAACAGGCAGAGCCAAGATTCAAACCCTGGTCTCTTGTGTCAGAGGCAGAGCCCTTAACCATTACACTATCCAGCTATACCTAGAATCGCTTTGAAAGCTCACTTCTAAAAATGCTGAGTGTTTGTGATTACGCTGGCGCTTTTAGGTGTGCACCAGCCCTAAGTCCTAAATCATACAAAGTAAGGTTTCATAGCCTTGCACCTTTTGGAGCTGAACTTTTCAAAAATCAGTGGTGTAGCTCTGCTTGCCTGCAGCTCTGCTCCTATCCATACAGGCGTAAAGGTGGCCATACATCTCTCGACTTGGCGGCTGACCGACCATCCAATTTTATAATCATCAATCGGATGAAAATCGGTGCCACCAAGGGCATGCCCGATCGAGTCGTGTGACTGGCCCACTAACGGGATCCAGGTTGAAGATCAGGGTCCCGGGATCACGTTTAGCCAATAAAGGGCTATACTGTCCAGCGACTATCAACCTGATCACTATTAGAATTTGCTTTGTTCAGTTTGGAGTCATCAGGCTGTCATGTTGGTCCGTTTGGCTTGAACAATGTCTGATGCACACAGCTAGAGAATATCAATGAGGTGCAAGTGATTCAGAATATGTTGGGGCTTTATAAATCAATAATACTAATAATAATTTGGGCTTACATGCACATTTCATGCAAATTATATGCACCTTGGAATCGGACCAATCAAATGCACTTTCTGCTTTTTTTGATTGGCTCAAAATAAAGCTGTATACAATACGCAGGAAATGTGCATGCAAGACGGTCTTTGACCATCTCTACATAACTCATGCAGATATCTTATCTCAGCAGGTGCTAATCAGGGTTGTAGAATGTTTAAATGCCTGTATAAAGAAAATAAAATTATGTCTGGAGTTCTACTTTAGTACTTTCCATCCTGATGGCTTAAAGGACAAGTGGAGTGAGAGGGACATGGAGGCTGCCATATTTACTTCCTTTTAAGCAATACCAGTTGCCTGGCTATCCTGCTGATCCTCTGCCTACAATACTTTTAGCCATAGACCCTGAACAAGCATGCAGCATATCAGGTGTTTCTGACATGATTGTCAGATCTGACAGGATTAGCTGCATGCTTGTTTCTGGTGGGATTCAGACACTACTTCAGCCACATAGATCAGCAGGGCTGCCAGGCAACTGGTATTGTTTAACAGGAAATAAATATGGCAGCCTCTCACTACAGTTGTCCTTTCTCACTACAGTTGTCCTTTAACGTTTCACGTACAAGGAACTATTTACGTCTATAGAATAAGTTTCGCTGAACGCACAGTAGAGTGCTGCGTGAAACATTAAGGCTGTCTGTGTTTGCTTATACGCCTCCTGCAGAGAGAAAGCTCTTGTCAACAGGAGGTAGAAGGGATTCTGGGTAACCGCTTACAAATTTGTAACAGTGTTTGCCTCATATTTTATCTGTAGAGGAGAGACATTTGGCAGACACTGTCCCATGCATTAAGTCACTGAAGAAAGTACAACAGGCAAGACGGCAGGCGCTGTGCCAGAATAAACTCCAGGGTGTAAGGAAGCACTTAATGAAAAGCAATGATGAGGTCATAGCCAGGTTTCTCCAGCAGAAATATTCATCTTTAGGCCTCAGTAAGGGAGAGTGGTGACATGAACTGGGTTACATAAACTTTTAACAGCTGTTGTTGCACCATAAGCCTCAGCATGGCTTGCAAGCTACAACTTCTCCGGATCAGGTCATTAAGGCGCTAGGATTGGCAGGCGTCTAACAGACGCCAGTGTAATTTATCAGTAATTGGGCACCGAGGCGGTGAGTTGGGTACTACATAGGGAATAATTAGTAGACAATCGAGAGAGTGTGTGTGTGTGGGGGGGGGGTTAGTGTTAGGCATTAGAAGAGGCAGGTTAGTGGCGCTAGAGGGGAGGTTGGTGTTAGGCACTAGGGGGCAGGTTACTGTTAGGCATTAGAAGAGGAGGGTTAGTGTTAGGCACTGGGGCAGGTTAGTGTTAGGCATTAGAAGGGGCAAGTTAGTGTTAGGCATTAGGAGAGGATGGTTAGTATCACATACTGAGGGGGTAGTGTTAGAGAGCGGGGTAGTGTTAGGCATTAGATGATGGGAGGTTAGTGTTAGGCATGGGGGGGTTGGTGTTGAGCATTAGCAGAGGGGGTTAGTGTTAGGCACTGGGGATGTTACTATTAGGCATTAGACGAGGGGGTCAGTGTTAGACACCTCATAATAAATAGCCTAGGTAGGATAAGCCTCAGTGGGAGGGCAGGCTCTACATATCTACACACCGCAATAAATAGCTGTAGGAATTTCTGATGCTGAAACCAGGGTTTTTTATGTAAAAGTGGGTATCCTGAATATTTGACTGCATTCTACTGTATGTTGTTACAGTTCCTCTTTACTGTAAGCATCACATCCTCACTATGCCCGCAGCCAGCTCTTAGTGTGTACAGCATTGACCGATATCTCCAGTCTCATACTTTCAAATTTTTCAATTATGCCAACCATCTCAGCTAAAGTATGTTTTATATAGATTTTACGACTTGCTAAACGATGAATTTTTACAACAGTAAAAACTCTTTCATTAGAAAGTTATGAGGCCAACAATCTCCCTCAACCCAACGCTCTCCAAGAAAATAAAAATCAGCATTGCACAGCTTACTAACGCTCCCTTGGCTACCATAGTTAGCCAGCCATTTTGAAAGCTGAGTGTCAGAGCAGCAATGCATGCTGGGAAGTGAGCAATCTTCTGCTTCCACACAGCTTGCGTGAGGGAGTGTGGAAAATGTAGCCATTATTGCTAGCATATGTTTGCTTGTATAATAAGTCATTAGAACCTCTGTGTTTGTCCATAAACACACATAGACACAAGTACAGGGGGCTTTCCTCCCCTCCTCAGCATTCTGGGCTCTGCTTCACAAGCTGATTACCCCACCCAGCATTTAATTGCAGCCACTCCCCGCGGTTCAGCCGCAGCAGCAGAGTGGGATGAAGCACGAATTGGCCATGGATTGTAACACCCACCCTTCACAAAAATAAACAGGGTGGTCTCAAGGGAGTCAAACGCTACAACTTCTGACCCCTGCTCTGTTATTGGCTGCTGAAGAGCTTGTGGGGTGATGCTGAAGCTCACGACAAGTGACCCCAAAGATGAATTTTTGCTTTGTTTGTGTGAAATCCCCCTGTCTTGTTCGAATAACCCTTTATTAGCCAATTTATTCAGAGACTTGCAAGTGCTTCAGACCAATTTATTTTAGCACATTTTTTTTATTTATTTTATGCATTTCCCTGCTTCTAATGAGTACTGCTGTTATATGTGTTCTTGACCACTTGTCACTAGAGGGCAGTGTGAGACAATAACAGAGCACTTCTGCTTTTAGTTTCTATATTTTCTGCTAGCAGAGAGAGATCAAAGCATTCCAAGTATTTAGCATTTTGACTGAGGTCAAAGCAGTGCACTTATCTCAAACAAGATAACTCTATTGAACCTGCTAATGGGTTAAATGAATGTAGTAAAGAGAGCTATATGTGTAGCTCATCGTAACCAATCCAATAACAGCAGTTATTTCAATGACAAAGGTAAAGAGACAGACGATTTTTCTTATAGTTATCAAAGAGGAACTTTAACCCAGGATTGAGCTTCATCCTAATCAGTAACTAGTACCTACTTTCCCATGAGGAATCCTTACCGTTTCTCGAATACATCATCAGGGGGGTCTGTATGGCTGATATTGCAGTGAAACCCCTCCCACCGTGTGATGTCAGGACCATGGCCCTGACAGTTTGCTCTCTGTGAACCTCATTGCATTGTGGGAAATAACGGCTGTTTCCAACTGCCAAGCAAGCAGTATCTCCCTCTGTGCACAGATGATTAGCTGAAGGCTCAGGGTCGATCGAACATCAATGAATTACATAATGATTATCGATAATTTCTGGATCTATTGTCTATTTTTGTAACTTCTTACTTTGCAATGTATTGATTTATTGTTTCCCCCCCTACATTGGGTATAAAGTTCCTCTTTAATGTGTTCAGTGCTGTGTGATAATAAAGCTGTGATGACACATCTGTCTAGACTTATGAATTCATAATGTCCCAGTTTGTGTCACTGTGCAGTGCTGGATGTACCGGGTATTCCTGTGGCTGGCACTGTGCTCTCAGCTGGCGAAGGTCTGAGTAATCCTGGGTGTTGTCAGTCTCGCCGCTTCACAGCAGAAGCATGCTGGCATTTTTCTAAAAGCGGAACCCCACCTAAAAGGGAAAGATCTCATAGTGTGTTTGCTATACTAAATCTAACGGGTCAGCCTGTCAGGATGATGTCTCAGCTCTAAACCAATGTGAATTCTTATTTCATTCATCGCTTGAGACTTACTGGTTGTCCCCTTAGCTGATTTAGAACCACTCTCTGATATATGCTCTATAAATCAGCCACTGACATGGGGGGGGGTCTGGGGGGTTAGAAGTGGCAGTTTAGTGATAGTGATAATGGACTCCTTTTAAACAAGACTAGTTGCCTGGCAGCCCTGCTGATCTTTCTGGTCTGTAGTGTCTGAATCACACACCTGAGAGAAGCGTGCAGCTAATCTTGTCAGATTTTTTGTCTGAAACATCTGACTTGTATGCTTGTTCAGGGGCTATGGCTTAAAGTATTAGAGGCAGTGGATCAGCAAGTAAATATGTCCGCCTCCATGTGTCTCTCTCCTTGGTTTTCCTTTAGGCCTCTATTACACATACTGCTTTGCATCACGTTGCGATGTTGCTTCTAACGCACCTCATCGCAATGGCCATTAAAGTCAATGAAACACGTGACACTTCCTGTGATGTGCAGGAAGTGCTCTAGCTGACACAAAAGCTGCAGTACGCTATAGCACAACACTCTGCTCCGGAAGCAATGGAAGTCAGTGGTAATATGCAGGTGTTGACGTTTTGGTACATTCGTATTGCACAGGTTCAGATGACGTGCTTCCTGTCCAGCAGTGTACACGTAACTAAAAAGTGCGACTTCTTGAAGGAAGGTTACCTCCAATGTCCCTGTTCGCGCAGTCTGCTGCATATACTACACTGTGTGTAATTGTGCAGTGCCATGCGGCAGCCATTTTGCACCGTGCAAATCGCATCGCCCCAGTTGTAAAAGGACAGCAAACCTGCAGTGAGAGAAAGCTGCAGGCTGCCATTGCTGGCCTGTTTCCAAGCACTACTAGATTTCTGTCCTTAATTCTCCTCCTCAAAATATAATATTGCTTAATCGCTTAGCCCTGAAGTCAAACAAAGTCGCAGTAAAATGACACCACGACCTGAATTCTCTGAAACGTCTTTCCGATCAGCTTTATTTGGATAATCGAAAAAACTTACATGAAGTTCAGGAACCCCGTAACAAGCAAGTGGGTGACAGTTATTATTCAAATTCCTAACCATTAGATGTCTATTTACTGTATTCATCTTGGGTGGGAGATTATAATTGGCAAATATTTTTGCATTAGGTTGAGTGTTTGCCTTAGGGCCGAGCTAGTTCACAGTGCTCAGTTGCATTGCAGAATAATTCGGCATGTCAACTCACCGCCCATACAATTCTATGAGCCTGTTCACATCTCCGCGTTGTAACTGATCGCGGTATTCTAACTTTCTGCATGCAGATTTTGTATTATTATTATTTAGTATTTATATAGCGTCAACATCTTCTGCAGCGCTTTAATATCTTGTCACTTAGCTGTCCCTCAGAGGGGCTCCCAATCTAATCCCAACCACAGTCATATGTCTATGTATGTATCGTGTATGTATTGTTGTCTAGGGCCAATTTAGGGGGAAGCCAATTAACGTATCTGTTTTTGGGATGTCGTAGGAAACCAGAGTGTCCAGAGGAAACACACACAGACACTGGGAGAACATACAAACTCTGTGCAGATAGTGCCCTGGCTGGGATTTTAACTGGGGACCCAGCGCTGCAAGGCGAGAGAAACAACAAAAACAAAAGTTTGCTTTCTTAAGACAGAAAGAATTTGCGATAATTCAGGTTGGAGTGAGCTTGAGATTGTCTTCCAGTGCATCACTGCTGACTATATGCAAATTAACCATTAACCATGCAAATTCTTTCTGTTTTAAGATAGCAAACTTTTGTTTTTCTTAGCATTTTAGTAAGGGGGCTTTTAGGACCATTGTAGCCCCTTACACACTCCAATGAGTTCTGGGTCACCATGAGCTTGCTGGTTAGTTTGTACCGCAAGGCAAGAGAGTGAGCCACTACCCCACTATGCTGCTCGGCTAAAGTCTATGTCTAGTCTCCATTGCCGTTCACACACATTATAACGTGTGCGCTATGCAACTGACCACTGTGAATGCAGCCTAAGAACCGTGAGCAGGCCTGGCAGTCCCTGCTCTGTAAGAACCACACACAGTCCATGCAGAGCAGGGAAAGGGTTAGTGCAGCAGTCCCAGTGAGCAGATGTGCCGTGTATTAATAGAAAGCAGTGGTCCTGTGCACCGCCAGCCCTGCACACTCACTCTCTATGCACGAGCTTTGTACGCCGGCCAGACTGCCTCCTCTGCACAGCCGGCTCGCGCTGTGTGTGGGTCGCAGACAGAGATCTCTGTGTGCTGCTGTGTGCGGCCACATCACACCACGATTGTCACAGAACTGCCTGCGGTGCCCAGAGAATGCAGCGGGACTCCTACTGCTGGCCACACACACATCAATCACATTGATCGGTTTTACGCACATTCAGTCATCTTCATCAGATCTAGCAATAATGAAAGTCTTTTCAATTATGATTGGCCAATCGCTGACCTATTTTACCACCTCTGTGTAGTATGAGGGTCAGCAGATATTGAATATTATGAGCAGATTGTGTAGGTAAACCTTCATACTTTACTGGGGTATAATGTTTTTCAGTGATTGGCCAACCATAATTGAGTGTATACTAGGTTTTTATACTTGCCCATATCAGTAGCCTAGCAAACATATGAGACGCAATTAAAGGACAACTGAAGTAAGAAGTATATAGAGGCTGACATACTTATTTCCTTTTAAACAATACTAGTTGCCTGGCAGCGGGGCTGCATCAGTGCCTGAATCACAACAGAAACAAGCATACAGCTAATCTTGTCAGATCTGACAATAATGTCAGAAACACCTGATCTGCTGCATGCTTGTTCAGGGCCTATGGCTAAACGTATTAGAGGCAGAGGATCAGCAGGGCTGCCAGGCAACTGGTATTGCTTAAAATGAAATAAATATGGCAGCCTCCATATCCATATGCATCTTCCAAGAATAGTTTATGATAATTTGCAATGTTTCAGAAATTGCAAACCAAATCGGTAATTTGTATAGTTTTTTAAAAAGCTGGCCATAAGGCTTGTGGTACATGAGGTGAACCCGGCATGGACAGGTTAATCAGGAACCAGCAGGAAGTGATTAGGAGTCCCTCCACTGACAACAACTTGAGAAATACTCAGCAGCAAGATGCCAGCTATCATTGTACTCAGTCTCTTCCCCCTCATTCTCTTCAGCTCTGAGGTAAATGGTTCCCATCTCCCAGATATTTGCGCCTGTAGATGTTTGTTCAGATTGCTGAAATCTGATTGATTATTGGTCACAAAGCCACCAGTGAGATCTTTGTACCATGTGAGGAAATACAAACCTATGCGCCAATCGGTGCCCTGCCGCTCCCTGCTATACCGCCCTACCCACCCCTGTATGGCCATGCCCAACTCCAGCTAGCTCTCCCACTATCGGTTGGTGCACATTATGCAATTTTCCCATCAGATAAATGGGAAATTTTCAACATGTCCGATCTGCTTCCATTCGACCAAGGGAAGGATTTTGACATCAGTACTGTGCAAAATAGATCTTTATCTCAACCGGAAGCCGATCAGACAAGCTAGAAATTATGGAACGACTGGAAATTTCCTGTTGATCTGATGGGAGGATTGCATGGTGTGTGCCAGGCATTGCACAGTGACGTGACAAACACCCCTGCTGCCATGAGACACAATGGGGAGGGAATTATGGCACCTAGAAGTATGTCAACCTCATAATGATCTTCTGCTAAACTGGCCAGATTCTCAGCATTGTTTAATGCAAATGCATCTAGTCCTATTGTTCTGACAATTATTAACATAAGTTTACTACAATTTTTTTTTTTACAGTATAATGCTAGGAAAGGTCCAGAAGGGGGCGCCATACTGAGACTGCAAAATGCAGCAAAAACTCTAATGCTAGGTACACACGATGAGTAAGGGCCCTTTTCCACCAGCGCGTTTGCGCTGGCTGAATCGCAAAAACGCAAACCGCTAGCGATTTTACAATCGCTACGGTTTGCTTTTTAACATAGGAATCGCGGTAGGTCATTTCCACTACCGCGATTCGTTTTTTACTTGATCGCGATCGCGCCGCGGAGCGACTTTTGCCGCGATTTTGCTATGTAGTGCATAGCATAGCAAAATCGCGGCCGCGAACGTCGGGGAATCGCCGCTAATTGCGATTCAGCAATCGCTAGCGTTCAGCGTGAACGCTAGCGATTGCTAGTGGAAAAGGGCCCTGAATCGGACATAAAATCTCATCGTGTGTACTCAGCATAAGGGCCCCTTTACACCAAACACGCTGTGATGCGGTTGCGATTTTTACTATTTACACTAAGTGAGTTTGCTGCCGTGATTCACGATGGGTTAAAAATCTATTATCAAACACAAGAAACATGCAGCGCATTTGCAATCGCTGAAAAACTGAAATGCACCATTGGGAAAAGGGTGCTGCAATTACTATGTTATCACGGCGCCCTTGTCGCAAATCACAGCGATCCGAAAATGCAATTGTGAACGCGGCTGGTGTAAAAGGTCCCTTAGACCGATCCTGGTTGAAATTATGATTTTGTTATATAAATGTGGAAAACTGCTAAGAGAGTGACTGGCATCATTTATGGGCAGCACGGTGGCGTAGTGGTTAGCTCTCTCGCCTTGCAGTGCTGGGTCCCTGGTTCGAATCCCAGCCAGGGCACTATCTGCAAAGAGTTTGTATGTTCTCTCCGTGTCTGCGTGGGTTTCCTCTGGGCACTCCAGTTTCCTCCCACATTCCAAAAACATACAGATAAATTAATTGGCTCACCCTAAAAAATTGGCCCTAGACTACAGTACTTACACTACATAGTATAGACATATGGCAATGGTAGGGATTAGATTGTGAGCTCCTTTGAGGGACAGTTAGTGACAAGACAATATATATATATATATATATATATATATATATATACACTGTACAGCGCTGCATAATATGTCGGCGCTATATAAATACTAAATAATAATAATAATAATTTATTGGTGTATCAACTGAAGTGCTTGTTTCTGAGAGTTAGGGGCCCTGTAGCCATTTTGCCATGGGGCCCCCATCACACATAGCACTGACCATGTATGGATTCAGTAGCCAAGATCCATGATGGGTCCTCCAGGGTCTGATAACCTCACATGTGATTTCCGGGGACTGTCCTCTGATGGTTGGAGATCTGTCCCTGGAGATTATTGTGGCTTCAGATGTTCCTGTTCATCATCTTTCATCTTTCTTTCCCCAGACACAGTTCTGTCTTTTGTTTCCCCTCCACCACCCTCATCTTCTCACTTCTGAACCTCTGATAGTTATTATTAGTATGAACAACTGCTTTTCAGACATTAGTATTTATAAACCAGGTTAGTATAATACATTTGGAAAGGTAGGTCTCTTGTATAATAGACATCATGGCTGACAATGAGGCCCTATGCTTCAGCCATATGCTTGATGGAAGGTAAAAGGTCGGTACACCCTAATCTGAAATGACAACTTATTTAAAGGACAACTGAAGCAAAGCGAGAGGGATATGAAGGCTGCCATATTTATTTCTTTTTAAGCAATGCCAGTTGCCTGGCTGTGCTGCTGATCCTCTGCCTCTAATACTTTTAGCCATAGACCCGGAACAAGCATGCAGCAGATCAGATGTTTCTGACATTGTCAGATCTGACAAGATTGGCTGCATGCTTGTTTCTGGTGTGATGCAGACACTACTGCAGCCAAATAGATGAACAGGGCTGCCAGGCAACTGGTATTGTTTACAAGGAAATAAATATGGCAGCCTCCATATTCTCAATTCAGTTGTCCTTTAAAGTGTACCTGAGACGAGAAGCGTCTCTGGTACCATACTTACCTGGCGCTCGTCCCTCTCTGTCTCCCCGGGTTACTCTGGTCCCTTTAGGTCCTATTGGATAGTGGACATTGCACTCCAGGACCCTGGCCCACTCGCTGGGCTTTGGGCTGGAAACTGGTTGCTCTGCTAAAGGTAGTAGAGTTATAGAAGTGGAAACTGTCTGTAAGCCGCAATCACTCACTGCGCATGCGCAGGACTACAGTGGAGCATTTTTTTCTATGGGAGCTTAAAATCCATAGAATACATGCAGTCTGTACCACTAGCATCTCTGTGCATTTATTGCAGGCAGCATGTCCAACTGTCATTACCAGGGTTATATGGCAGGCAGCTTGTGCTACTGCCATTATTGTTGTTTTGTGACATGCAGTTCCTGTTACTGGCAATGCCAGGGCTCTGTTGCAGGGAGTTTGTGCCACAAGCCTCTCCAGGAATGCATCTCGGGCAGCTTGTGTCACTAAAATTCTGTGACTGGCAGCTTGTGACCCTGGCATGTCCTGAAATCTGTGGCTAGTGGGGACATCTCATGCCACAATCATTGGAACTGTTAAAATACAAAATAATTTGGTGTAAACTGAGCTAGCTTGCCTTTCTTTAAACCTGACGGTAATTAGGTACGAATTGGCCTGTCGTTGCAAAGCATTGTGGGAGGCTTGCATCAGTAGAAGCCGCCTGGTCCTTGTGTGTTTATTTACCACTGAGATGTTACTTCTGTGGCCCCCAGACTTAACACAAGCTTTAAGTGGTTTACACTTGTCCTGGAATCTGCCGGCTTGTTTGCATTCTGGATGTATTGACAATGTGTGCAACAGAAGATGTGAACACATGATGTACAGTCCTGGGTATATTTCTCTACTAGTATATGGAATATTCCCCCTGTTTCTTCACTGCCAGCTTATACAGTAACTCAGGAGTGCAGTAATGAACCTGGGCTCCTAAAGAGAACATAGAAGGTGCAACACTAAAAGACTTTTGTTTGTTTTCTACTATAAGACTTTCTGTGTTGCATTTGTGCATCTTATCCCCCTGCCAACCCCCCCCCCCCCCCCCCCCCATGCACCATTGTTATCACTAGTTTCCAGAGACGTCTTTATGCCAAGCATGCTTCTTATTGTCTCAGAATAACTACAGATAATTTATACGTTTAATAAAGAGAAATAAAACTGCTGTAGCTCTATTTATGTTGAAAGCCAAACTGTTTTAAGGTGAGCATAACCTTATTGGTGTGTCCCGTGGATTCAATCACCATAAGAAGTCGATGTCCCAGATTGACAGACTGATTGATTTGGGTCAAAATCAGATCAGTTGAAAGATACCGATTGGCGGCAGATCGATGGCTCATAGCCTTGCAATGCATCGAACAATGCAATGCTGCAGCTCAATAGATTTTTAATAGATCTCATGCTGATATGTATAAAAAAAACAATCGATCGATCAAAGCGGTCAGTCATACTGGCTGAAAGATATCGATCGGTGGTTGCTTGGGAACGGCAGCAGAATGACTGCCCATAACGTTTCACTGCATCGAACAGTGCAACACTGCAGTTATATACAGTAGATTTTTAATAGATTTCATGGCTAGTGTGCAGCAGTAATAGGTCAAATCTGATCTGAGAGGGCTGTATCTGATGGTCCAATCTGGTGGCCATCTATAAGTGTATGGGCACCTTTGTAAATGTAAAGAAGTATAGAAACAGATTTGGTGATGGTTTAACGCCAATGATTGGCTGATGAGTCCCGAATGAGCTTGGCAGCTGTTACATTTTTGCTCCAATACTTTTGGTTAGGTTTTCTGTAACTTGGCACCTATGTCTAATAATCTCTCTGTTCTCTAAATATATAAGCTTAAAATACCCTTACAGCCTTGCTTGATATTGCAGGACAGAGCTGACAATAAGGGATTCATGCAGCCAGTCTGATTACCGGGAACAGAACTTTTTTTGTTTAAGAAGTTGAACTTGATTGGTTGGTTGTCATTTTGCAATGTGTGTCATCACTAGAAGAGTAATGACACTAGGAGAGGGATGAGGCACCTACAGCACAAAACATTCCTAGCTGAGGTCACCTTATTTTTCTGTCCTGCAGATATAACCTGACCTAAATGTATGAGGCTCTTCACAAAACCTAAACCTCTTCTAAAAAAAAACAAAACAGGCACACTTCACTAGTGTGTCCCTGTTTTCCAAGTTCAGCAGACATGATTTTGCTAAATATGCACAATCAGTGTCCCCTTACACTACTGGTACAATTAGTAAACATCAGGCAAGCAGCTGACAGCTGTTATCAATGACTTTATTAATTATGTTGATTATTTAACAATGATTGTTTATGAAAACTTTATCGATTGAGGTCATCCTTTAATGACCATTCTTTTTCAATAACTTTATTAATTCTGTTAACTATTTAACAATGATTGTTTTCAAAAACTTTATTGATTCAGGTCATCCTTTAATGATCATTCTTTTTCAATAACTTTATTAATTCAGGCGATCCTGTACTGAATAGGACAAGTAACATTTCTGTGGGTGTTTTTTTGTTTGTTTTTGAATACATAACAACAAAAGTTGTTTAGGTGATAACTTTGACAAAAGTACAAGATTTATTTGCAAGCTTTCAAAACTTTTTCTTCTTCAGGCATGTTACATAACTGGATTGGAACATATTGGATTCCCAGTTTAATCATGTGTCATTTCTGATAGGAAATCCCTGTCCACAGACTCACAACAATCAGGAGTCTCTACATTAGTTGCCAGTTATCCCTAAATTCACCAAGCATCAATTACACCAAGCATCCCTAAATTCCAGTGGCATCTCATCTCATCTTATATTGGCCCTTATTCAATTCACATTTTCTCCCAAGTTTTCTCCTTGATGATATTTTCCCACCTTATGAATAATATGCCCTTTGAGCCACCAGCAAGCTAGAAAATACTCAAAATAATTGTGATGGTACTTTTTCACTTTCTTTTAGTACTTTTAACTTTCTGATTGGTTCAATTTACCCATATATTTATCTAATGCATTTAACATGCCCAACAGTATTGTCTAAAGCAGCGTAAGCAGCGGTTCTAACTCTGCCAGGGACATTTTCCGCCTGGCTGAGGTGTGCCAGCTCAGCATCAAAGTGTCCTGGGAAATCTTTTGAAGTTTTGGCAGCTGTGAGTCTGCAGTATTGCTTTTTTGTATGTTTAATTCACTCCTGCTCATTTTGCTCAACTGATGCATCAAATTGTTCAGGCGCAAAGCTGAGACATTTGCACGTCCGCTCTCAGCAGATGTCAAAGGTGCCATGTTTCGTTTAAGACCGGTAAAAGAGTAGTTAGAAGGCAAACTTACCGTGTTGGGTTCCCAGCAGCCAAATGACATCCAGATGAGCTCAGGATCTCAGAGGTGCTTTCTTCCTTTGCGCTGCACACTTTCCTTTTGTGTCTTCTGCAAAACTTTTGCAAACTGCTTTTGTCCTTGTGGACTGTTCTGAAGTTTTCTTCTCAAAGTTTTCTCTCTGTGTCTAAACTTTTTTTTTTTTCCTCCTCCTGCAGCCCCTCCTTGCTGTGTCCTCCTAGCTAGCTAGTCTGCTTCCCTGGCTCACTCTTTCTGGCTGGCTGGGGAAGTGATAGTTTAGCTATTGCTATGCTGTGTGCCTGGGGCAGTGAAGGCGTCACCAGTTACAGAGGCAGGACTAAGCTTCCCTCCAGTGCTTCTTAGGCAAGCTATTGGTGTGGATGAACCCCCCTGAGTCCAGTACCTCTCCTCCCACCTCCACCTATCCAGTGACCCTATACCTAGAGCTTGGCCAGCACTGCAGCCTCCAGCCCATCTCCCATTCTGTAACCTCCTCATGTTGTGGAGTTTGCACAGCATGACCTGCACGCGCCAGGCTGCACAGCCTGATAGCAAGATTGCTTAACAGGCAATTTCTGGAGGGATTCGCCTTATCAGCTGAAGCTATCACACAAACGGTGAACTTTAACTTTTTATCTCTAGGCTTAAAGGAGAACTCCTGACACAAGTAACATATTTTTTTAAATAAACGACTGTGACTTGTAACTAGTAAAGCTGAACACTCACTGCCCGACAGAGGAGCAACTTCCCCTCACTGCCCGACAGATCCAGCAACGTCCCCTGACGATGAGTGTTTCGCGATCCACCTCCCAGGCCGGCGGGTACAACAAACACAGACAAACACAGAACACTTATATCGCGCTTTTCTCCTGGCGGACTCAAAGCGCCAGAGCTGCAGCCACTAGGACGCGCTCTATTGGCAGTAGCAGTGTTAGAGAGACTTGCCAAACGTCTCCTACTGAATAGGTGCTGGCTTACTGAACAGGCAGAGCCGAGAATCGAACCCTGGTCTCCTGTGTCAGAGGCAGAGCCCTTAACTATTACTCCATTCAGCCACTACAAAAGACGGGTGCGAAAGGGAAGGCAAGCAATCCCGGTACTTTGCATAGAATTGTCGGGGATACTAAAGATCGGATCCCCTTTGACTGTTGTTGTCGCCGTGCGTTGCTAAATGTCATTCACAGGATCGTCCATCTGTACCCAGATCGCGAGATAGTGAAAACGATCGCTTGTCGCTCAAAAAAACCCGCTTGTCGTCAGAAAAAGAGCGTAGTGGGTACAGGCCTTAAAGGACAACTGAAGTGAGAAGAATATTGAGGCTGTCATATTTATTTCCTTTTAAACAATACCAGTTACATGGCAGCCCTGCCGATCTATTTGGCTGCAGTAGTGTCTGAATCACACCAGAAACAAGCATGCAGCTGATGTCAGATCTGACAATGTCAGAAACACCTGATCTGCTGCATGCTTGTTTAGGGTCTATGGCTAAAAGTATTAGAGGCAGAGGATCAGCAGGATAGCCGGGCAACTGGTATCGCTTTAAAGGAAATAACGATGGCAGCCCCCATATCCTTCACTTTACAGTTGCGCTTTAACCACTTGCCGACCGCACACTCATACCGTGCGGCGGCAAAGTGGTAGCTGGAGGACCAGCGACGCAAATCTGCGTCGCCAGGTACCTCCCTAATTAATCAGGAAAGGCCGCTCGGCCGTTTCCTGTCAGATCACGGAGCGGGTCTCCATGAATAGCCTGCGAGCCGCTGATCGCGGCTCGCAGACTAAATGTAAACGCAGGAGACGTATGTCTCCTTTGTTTACATTGAACGGCGCTGCTGCGCAGCAGCGCCGTAAGGCAGATCGGCGATCCCCGGCCAATCAGCGGCCGGGGATCGCTGCCATGTGACAGGGGACATCCTGTCACAGGCTGCACAGGACGGATAGCGTCCTGTGCAGCGCGGATCACCAGGAAGGAGAGGGAGGGGGGAATTTCGCCGCGGAGGGGGGCTTGCCGACTGGAACGATCAGACCCCCCCTGCACATCATCCCCATAGGGGGGAAAAAAGGGGGGCGATCTGATCGCTCTGCATGCCACCTGATCTGTGCTGGGGGCTGCAGAGCCCACCCAGCACAGATCACAAAAAACAGCGCTGGTCCTTAAGGGGGGGGGGGGGGGGGTAAAGGCTGGGTCCTCAAGTGATTAAAGAGGAGCTGTCAGCCACACTATTTCAGAAAAAAAAGAGAAGCATATATAAGTTAATAAATACTTGTATACTTGCATAACATATGTATTGCACTGTCCACGTTTTGATTTTAATGATTTTTCTATAGTAAAAAAAGAGAAAATCCTCTTTAGGATTCTCCATTTTAATTGTCTATCTTGAAGCCAATCCTGATATCATTTCCTCCCTTACTCTCATCTGCCTGATTGTGTATGCATTTCCCGCCCTCCTCCCAGTCTTCAGGCACTCCCACCCAGCTCTGCAATAGAAAGTGCATTGTCTCAGCATGAGAAATATTGGCCAATCAGAGAGGAACAGAGGTGTGGGAGGGGAAAACGGGGAAAGAGGCTTCAGCCAATCAGGCTGCATTAGTTAAGTCTGAGAGGAAAGTAAAGAAGCAAAAAAGACAACCCAGCATGCCCTGCAACTTCAATGAACCAAATAACAGTCATGTAAACTAGGGAATGATCATTTAACAACAAGAAAAGTAATGGTGATCTTTAACTTATGGGTTGCCTGGTTAACATCCTTATTACTTGTTTGCCATATAAAAATAAGAATTGATTTTTTATTTTATGCCCGACAGTTCCACTCTTCCTCTATGATGTCTGTACTTTTGCATAACTAGTAGGAGTGTATTGCTGGTAGACCACTTCGGCCCATATGCAATTCACTTTTTCTCCTAAAATTTCTCCTAGGTGACATTTTCACACCTTATAAAATGCCTTATAAGCCACCAACAAGCAATAAAATACTCAGAATAATTGTGACAGTACTTTTTCACCTACTTTTTAGTACTTTTTCAGTTGCCGAGTGCTGGAAAGTGATTTAGTTATTTTAAACCGAACCTTTGCTGAGAGGAGCTCTGACTCCCACTCTTTACAATTTGACATTGCAGATTGATTGACACATTGCCCCAGACACATGATTTCCTACAAGCAAATGTTGCCTTGATGAAAGGGTCCTATGTGGCTCCAAAATGTTGGCCTTTTTATACACAGAACGAATAAAGATACATATTGGCTGTGCCAGCTTCTTGCTTTATTTGAAGATTTATACAGGGCCTCATCCCCCTTTTTGAGCTGTAGCATTCCCTCTTAACCTTTTGGGGACCGTCCGTAGTAAATCCTACGGCGCACTCAGGGCCGGTTTAAGCAACAATGGGGCCCCAGGGCAAAATAAACCTGGGGCCCCCCCCCCCCCAACATATACCCCGGAACAAAAATCGGCATTAGGGGACCTTTTTTGCAGCTGGTATAGTCAAGGTGTGAAGTCCCAATCGGTCGGAGCTCCACATTCTGGCTATCCCAGCCTGCATGGGGGACAAGGGGTTAAAAAGTTTCAGGAGGGGGGACCCCACATAATTAAAAAAAAAAAAAAAAAATTCCCACACTCTAAACATAAAAAAAATAAAATTGGGAAAGTAGGAAAACATGCCAAGGATCTTCATACAGCCATATTGCGGCTGTATAGCGATCCCTGGCCAAAGCGCTGCAACTGTGTATAGACCCCCTGGAAACCCCCGTCAGGAAATTTATTGCGCTTTCGTTTGATGCATGTAAAATTACACTACCGTTAGGTTTGCTACTAAAAGTGACATTTATCGCATTTAAAAGTATATTTTTTTCCTTCGAAACTTTAAAATCGATTTTCTCAAAAACTATAAGGCCGATTTGAATTTTTTTTTTCCTCTTGTAGCCACTGGGGGCCCCTACAAGCTCTGGGGCCCTGGGGCAGCTGCCTCCTTTGCCTTAATGGTAGCGCCGGCCCTGGGCGCACTTGGGGCTGTCTAAGCCTGATGCGGCGCAGGATTTACGCCACCTGCCATTTTCGATCCCGACACAATCGTGCGCACTTGAGAGGAGAGATTAAGCTGTTATATGACAGCTGACATCTCCCGTCAGTGATCAGGGGCCATCACGATTTGCTCCTGATCACGTGATTACTACGATCACTAGCAGATCATAGTGATCACTAAAAGAGCAGCGGCAGTCTGAGGGGAAGAATAGGATCCACTCACCTTCCTGATGTTCCCCCGGTGATCGTCGCTCCCCTCCGCTCTGGCCGGCATCTCTGCTCGCTCTGACGTAAGTGTCGGGTCCCGGTTTGATGACATCGACGGCGAGCGAGGATGCTGGGCCAGAGCGGAGGGGGCTAGAGCTGCTCATCGCTGGAGCCTGGGAGGTGAGTAAAGGCTGCTGGCAATGCATCTGACGGATGGGCACCGCATGGTGGGCAACACAGGACAGATGTATAAATACACATGGGGAGGGGTGGCACATTTATACACTGCAGGGCAGCGGTGAGGTGGCGGTCTCAGCCAATTCCTGAGAGACTTCATGCTGGAATCAATCGGGAATCGGGCTGCGGTGTATGGGCAGCCGACAGATCTCTCTTTTATCAGAATCAATCAGAGAGAGATTTATCTATTGGTCGAATCTGCCCATCATCACTAGATGCATGGCTACCTTAAGCATGGCTGGTCTGGTCCTATTCAGTCACATGACCGGTTCCCTTTATCGTGTCTGTATCCACACAGTGATACAGCCGTACTCAGACATAACAGCGAGGTGTCAAGGAGACCTTAAATTCTCAGTATTGTCTGGAATGATGATAAGATTTCTACTAATTCCAATGTGTGGCAAGGCTTATATATGAGGCAGCAAATGCTAAAGACACAGACATCAGCATGACCTCATCCGTTTATCTGTCAGCCCCCCTCCTCCTCCTCCTCGGTACTCGGTGTACTCAGGGTCTGCTTCTGGTTTTCCACACTGATCTCCAACCCACAGTGATTGCAGACGAATTACCTTACTAGCGCAAAGGCTTCCCCCCAACACTGATTAACCAGGCCAGGCCAGCACAGCTGGGAAATATAGAGGAGAAGCAGAAGCAGGCCCTTATCATTCTGTACAGAAGCCAGGCTGGCAGGTAATTAACGGTTCACTCCTGCGCTATGGAGATTCCACTTACGCCGGTTCATACTACTCGAGGACACTGATGTTTACACATAATAGGTGCCCAGTCCTGTCAGAGCAGGATCCTCTACCAGGCAACCTAGGCAGGTGCTTGGGGCCTAGTGGGTGTCTAGGGCTACACCTGCCACCTTCTTTGACCTCTCTTTGCTTCAGCTTACCAAAAAGACCATTAGGGGGCCCCAAGTCTACTATTTTGCTTAGAGCGCTATTACATCATAACCCATCTCTGAGTCCTCTCAATTTTTGACAGTTGGCATCAGTTTTGTATGACTTTTCTATGGCTTGGTTCACTCATAAATCTGTACATTTCCGGTCCAGTCCTGTCCTGTCAGTTTTGCATCAGTTTTCTGAAGTGTATAGTTCCAATCCTGTCAGGTAAAACTGAGGCAATGCGGACAGGACTAGACAAGTTCCCAAAGGCTACACAATACTGAACAACCTAAAGTCCATTTCCTGTCGCTGAGAGACCTATCCAGGCCAGGGTTTCGGATGGACTGAGAAATGGAGAAATGTGTTCTACTTGATGAACCGCACCTGTCCTGATTCACTCCCAGCAATTAATTTGAGCTGTGCCAAAAATGTGTGAGGAGCTTTGGTCTTTGAGGACTGGAGTTAGACATCCCTGGAAGCCTTACATACATGTTAGATGGTTCTCAGGTGACCTTTAGCTAGGGTTCCAATGGTATGAATTTCCACAGTATGATAACTAGGGTTACAACGGTATTAAATTCCACAGTATGATAACCGTCTAAGAAAAATACCACGGTATTATGGTATACAGTATTATACAATTATTTGCACCCGGGCCCCACCCTACATTACATAATGTGCCCCCCACCACAATGTGGGGTGCCCCACTCCCTCGGCATACAGATTATAAAGCCGCTAGGAGATTTGGGGCGCCGGGTAAAACTGTAAAAAGGCTCACCCAATTCCAAAAGTCCTGGTGGCGTTAGAGATAGGTGTGGCCGCAGCATAGGTAGTCAGGGATAGGCGTAGCCAGTAGTAGGTGGCCGCAGCATAGGTGGCCAGGGATAGGCGTAGCCAGTAGTAGGTGGCCGCAGCATAGGTAGCCAGGTATAGGTGTAGCCAGTAGTAGGTGGCCGCAGCATAGGTAGTCAGGGAAAGGTGTAGCCAGTAGTAGGTGGCCACAGCATAGATAGCCAGGGATAGGCGTAGCCAGTAGTAGGTGGCCGCAGCATAGGTGGCCAGGGAAAGGTGTAGCCAGTAGTAGGTGGCCACAACATGGATAGCCAGGGATAGGCGTAGCCAGTAGTAGGTGGCCAGGGATAGGTGTAGCCAGTAGTTGGTGGCTGCAGCATAGGTAGCCAGGGATAGGTGTAGCCATTAGTAGGTGGCCACAGCATAGGTAGCCAGGGATAGGTGTAGTCAAGATAGGTGGCTGCAGCATAGGTAGCCAGGGATAGGTGTAGCCATTAGTAGGTGGCCACAGCATGGGTAGCCAGGGATAGGTGTAGCCAAGATAGGTGGCCGCAGCATAGGTAGCCAGGGATAGGTGTAGGCAGGATAGGTAGCCTGGGATAGGTGCAGGCAGGATAGGTGCCTGCAGTATAGAGAGCCGGGGGAGAGACACACGCAGGGGTACAAATACTCACCAACGGGTCTAGCATGCTGCAGTCCTGCATAATTCTTCTTCCTGTTCTTGCGTTTCATCTCCTTGTAACAGCACCCAGGGAAAATCTCAGAGGATGTGGTCGGAAACCAACAGTGATACCTGTGCTGGCCAGGAGGATAGTGAGAGAGGTGAAAAAGAATCCAAGGATCACCACCAAGGCCATCCTGGTGAATCTGGGCTCTGCTGGTGGCAATGTTTCAAGGCAGACAATCCAACGGACACTGCACACTGCTGGGTGCCATGGATGCAGACCAAGGAGGATGCCACTTCTTCAGATAAAATGGCCTTTGCAAATGCTCATCTGGACAAAGAAGAATACTTCTGGTCTTCTGTGTTATGGTCAGATGAAACAAAAATAGAATTGTTTGGTCACAATGTTTTCTTCATTTGGTGTAAAAAAGGAGAAGTCTTCAACCCAAAGAACACCATCGCTACTGTCAAACATGGTGATGGGAACCTAATGCTTTGGGAGTGTTTTTCAGCCAGTGGACCAGGGAACCTAATCACAGTAAACTGCACCATGAGTAAAAAGCAATACATGAGGATTCTCAACGACAACATCACACAGTCTGCAGAGAAACTTGGCCTTGGGCACCAGTGGACATTTCAGCATGACAATAACTAAAAACACACAGCAAAAGTGGTGAAGAAATACTTAGCAGACAACATTAACGTTTTGGAGTGGCTCAGCCAGAGTCCTGACTTGAATTCAATTGAGAATCTGTGGAGGGAGCTAAAGATCAGGGTGATGGCAAGAAGACCCTCCAACCTGAAAGATTTGGAGCTCATTGCTAAAGATGAATGGGCAAAAATACCTGTGGAGACATGCAAAAAGCTGGTCTGCAATTATAGGGAGCGTTTGATTGCTGTAATAACCAATAAAGGCTTTTCTATTGGAGGGTATGAATAATTTTGGACTGGACACTTTTTGCTCAAATGTAAATAAAAGCGGAGAATTTTCCCCCACAATAATGCCTCTTTTACATCGTCTTATTATCTTTTGGGAGACACCTATGTCATTTCCTGTCAAAATATTACTTGCTGGTTGAATAATAGTAGCTTTAAGTCTAAATTTGCCAGGGGTATAAATAATTATGGGCAGCACTGTATGCCAGAAGATCAACAGGACTACCTGCCAACTGGTATTGTTTACAAGGAATTAAATATGGCAGCCTCCATATCCCTCTCACCTCGGGTTCCCTTTAATTGATTTGTTCTCAATTCCCGCTTTCCATACACATTTTAACTGACTAGAAATTGAGCAAATCAGGCTCAGTAGCAGCTGATTATTTAGCTAGCAGGAGGTTGACTGCATGGAATTCTGGGATTAAGCACCTCTCTACTCCCCCTAGTGTGCTTCTTGCACAGCCCTTACTTTTGATGGATTTCCTGTTCTTGGCAGCTGTACTATAGTCTTGATATTTCCCAATGAATGATTCATAACTGTACACCAGAGGATAGTCAGTGACCTGGATGTGTACATCTGTTATCAGTTATCTGTTTCTGGATTGGGAGGGATCTTTTGTCACCATGGTCGGTTATACTACTATATTGACTCCTCAGAAGCTGGACCGTCCTGATTCCTCTGTATTTTTTGCAGTTACTTTAATAAATAATAATAATTCCATTCTTTGTATAGCGCTTTTCTCCTGTCGGACTTAATGAGCTTGCGGGTCAGCCACTAGGGCGCACTCAGTAGGCGGTAGCAGTGTTAGGGAGTCTGGCCCAGGAACTCCTTACTGAATAGATGCTGGCGTACTGAATTAGTAAGAGCTGATATTCAAACCCTGGTCTCCTGTGTCAGAGGCAGAGCCCTTAACGGATACCCGAGGTGAGATGTGACATGAGATAGACATGTGAATGTACAGTGCCTAGAACACAAGAACTATTATTATTTATTATTATTATTTAGTATTTATATAGCGCCGACATATTACGCAGCGCTGTACAGAGTATATATATATCTTGTCACTAACTGTCCCTCAAAGGAGCTCACAATCTAATCCCTACCATTGCCATATGTCTATATTATGTAGTGTAGTACTGTAGTCTAGGGCCAATTTTAGGGGGAGCCAATTAACTTATCCATATGTTTTTGGAATGTGGGAGGAAACCGGAGTGCCCGGAGGAAACCCACGCAGACACGGAGAGAACATACAAACTCTTTGCAGATAGTGACCTGGCTGGGATTCGAACCAGGGACCCAGCGCTGCAAGGCGAGAGAGCTAACCACTACGCCACCGTGCTGCCTATGCTGTGTTCCTTTTTTTTTTTTTTTTCTCTGCCTGAAAGAGTTAAATATCAGATATGTAAATGGCTGACTCAGTCCTGACTCAGACAGGAAGTGACAACAGTGTGACCCTCACTGATAAGAAATTCCAACTATAAAACACTTTTCCTGGCAGAAAATTGCTTCTGAGAGCAGGAAAGAGATAAAAAGGATCAATAGTTCATAGATTTTAGCTCTAGCATACTTCAATAAATGTGTCATTGAGCAAAAACCAATAAAACAGTTAAAACTTAAAAAGTAGATTTAACCATAAAATAAAACTGGAATATCTTAAAAAGTCATTTTTAGGAGAAGGAAGATAGATACAATTGTTTATTTCATTAGTTTATTTTCGCCTCGGGTGTCCTTTAACCATTACACTATACAGCCCTTGCTACCCTCCGGCTGTACACGGGTTATACCTATATAACTAATTAGCTACACAGCATTTTGCAGTCGACGGAATAACACGCAAGTAACGAAAGAAGTAACACAAAAAGGTATTCAAATGTTCCATTGACATATATGTAGCTATTATTCCAAAGTTGAACTGAACAAATATGAGTAATCCGATTTCCTCATACCTTACTGGTCTCACCTCCGTTCCAGAGAACTGATTCATTGCAAGACATATTTGTTCAGTCCACAGAGAGGCTGCCTCCATCTTGATAAGGACATGTACACTGTATGTATATAGATGGTATATAACGCATGCCTTCATGTAGGAAAACACCAGCCAAAAGAGGCAACGGGATATGAAACTAATGCCTCAATTTGCTAATACTCTTATGCAAAACCTGAGCTGCACATATTTTTCTAATCCTGTGTAGGCAGCCAGTGTCAGACTTGTTAAAAACAAGGAACACCAAGAGCCCCAATAGTGTAATATGTACTGGTAAATGGTTACTAGATATTAATACTCACAAAACAGGGTTACCATTAGGCAACCACTGTAAAAACAGGTGGGGAGATTTTCCTGACCCCACTCAGGAATAAGAAGTCGCTCTCTGTAGATGAGATAAAGGCGGTTCAACCCTCCACCCAGGGTGGACTCAATATTATGCAGGAGAACAGAGGCACAAAAAGAATAAAAGGAAGCTAAATGAGCTTAAAAAAACAAATTCTTGGTAAATAGAGGAGGTAGTGGTGGACTTACCTCCTCCAAGTAGACACACAACGAGTGTAGTAAAGACAGTCAATATATTTTATTTATGAACTCCAAATATGCAACGCGTTTCGCAGGTTTGATCCCGCTTCATCAGGCAATAACAACGGAGCAATAGCATATATGGTCAGTAGAAGAGCCAGGCACCTCTGTGAAGAGGTGCCTGGTTCTTCTACTAACTACATATGCTATTGCTCCGTTGTTATTGCCTGATGAAGCGGGATCAAACCTGCGAAACGCATTGCATATTTGGAGTTCATAAATAAAATATATCGACTGTCTTTACTACAGTCGTTGTGTGTCTACTTGGAGGAGGTAAGTCCACCACTACCTCCTCTATTTACCAAGAATTTGGGTTTTTTAGGGGCAGACTTGTGTAAGGTTTCTTATTAGCTGTTAACTAATCATTTTAAAGTCTCTGGTCTGGAGTTCCTCAATAACCACTTTCTACAGCAACAGCAAAAGCTTCTGGAGGCGTACGCAATTTTTAACACAATTTTAATGAAAGTGAATGGGAGCGATTTTAAAAAACGATAAATGCAAAACGCTCAGAAAAGCGCTTTTAGTGTGAATGGGCCCTTAAAGTGGACCTGAGGTTTTGCACAGGACAGAAGGAAAACAGAGAGAAATGCAGCGTGTATGTATTTAGAGTCTAGTCTGTCTAAGGGCCTTTTTCCACTACCCTGCGATTTGCGATTTGATTCTGATCGCAAATCGCAAGGTACATTAAACTAATGGAAACTGCAGCAGCAATTTCCATTAGTGTGATCCGATTGCGATGCGATTTTGGTCAAAGCGCAATCGTCGTCTTGCCGCGTTTTGGATGCGATTGAGCTTTACTATAATAACAATAACAATAATATTTATATAGCGCTTTTCTCCCTGGGGACTCAAAGCGCTGTGACCCTGCATTATGCAGCCTCAAAGGCTAGGGAAAAGAGGTGAGTTTTTAGCCTTTTTTTAAAGCTGTCCAGAGAAGGAGCCTCTCATACTGATTGTGGAAGTGAGTTCCATAGAGTAGGGGCTGCATAGGAAAAGGCCCGAGCACCAAATGTTAAGTGTATCCTGGGAATAACCAGCTTCATCTTGTTGGCAGAGCGGAGGGTGCGTGGAGGGGCATAAAGTTCCAATAGATCCGCTATGTATTTGGGTCCCATGTGGTGTAGAGCCTTGAATGTCAGCAGGCAGATCTTGAATATAGTAGCACAATCGCATGGTGTAAATTGAAACGCGATTGCGATCGCGATAGTGGAAAAGAGCCCTAATACCCCCTCATCTGTGACCAATCACAACTGTAATCTTTCAGCTGTGTCACCTGGCTGCCTCAGCAGAGCAGCTAATTTGTGAACACAGGATGTTAACCTTATGTCTGCTTCCATGAAAGCGGGAAGTAGACACATTGCAGATTTATTGCAGGATTTATATCAACAAAGAAATGCTTTTACTTATCGTTTAGAGCAGAGAGGAAGTTCTTAATTCAGGTCCGCTTTAAGAAAGTTCAGTCTGTGCTAGGCCCGAAAGATAAATCGAATTTAATCCAAAATCGCGATCACCAAGATCACAATTTCGGAATCGTCAAAGCAGCAATTTCTGTGATTACATCATTTCCGCATGGGAAGTTTGAAGAAGCAGCTTCAAACTTACCCCAAGTCCAGGCGCATGCGGCCCGCAGCATCGGCAGTGTTGGACAAACCTTCCGCACGAGTCCAAGGCTGTCCGTCCTCTCTTGCCATCTCCCGACTATTGTGCACAGCATACTTCCTTGTTCCTGTATATCACATGACATACAGGAAGTATGCCGTGCTTTAGAGCCTGCAGGAGGCGAAGTGGCTAGACGGGCATCGCTGAACTAGCGCTGGATGGTGTGTCCAGCACTGAAGCAGCTTGGGGGCACAGGGTGGGCGCAGAGAGAGACACAGAGCTGGCACAGAGAGACAAAAGGGCACAAAGACCCAAATGGGACAAGAGAGAGACCCAGAGGGGACACAGAGAGAGACCCAGAGGGGACACCGACAAAGGGGGCACAAAGAGACACAGGGTGCAAAAAGAGAGACGGTGACAGAGGTGCACAGAGAAGGGGAATAATGCTTGATTTGAAGGAAGTTGTGCATTTAATTGAAATCGTGATTTTGGACAGAACAGAAATCGCTCATTTTACTTTTTTATCATATGACCTGAAATCTTTCATGTCAAATGATCATTTCTTTTAAGTGACGCTGTATAGTGGGTCACTGTGTGCCTACCTCTGCAATGCTGGCTGCTGTTATAAAGATGGTTATATTGAGTTGTGGCAAGTTCCCATAGTTAGATGACAATCCCACTGTACATTCGACTGCCAACTCCATACCCCTCCCCATGTGACCCCTGTCTGGCCTTGTATTGGTGCAGGTCCCCGGGGACAGCATCACTAGGAGGGTGGGAGGGCCTAGCAGGTGAGGGGGTGGGAATATGTATAGCTGGGGTATGTTTGATTTTGGCATTGATTTAGGCAACATGCTTTGGCTATGCAGTGTTGTTTTCATCCGCACTATCATTTGTTCCCTCATTGGCTATAAACAAGCCTTATACAAATATCCACCCAAATACCTATTTGTGGCTCGGACTCGAACTCTGACTCCAGGTACCCAAAATGGCTCCGACTCCTTAGGCTAAGGGCCCGTTTCCACTATTGCCAATCTGCATGCGTTTTCTGCACGCAGATTCGCACAACCAATACAACTTAGCCTGTTTCCACTTGTCAGGAAAACCGAGCGTTTTTCTGTGCAGGAAAAATCTGCACTGCTGAGCCATCAGAATTCGCACAATGCAAGGTGGTGTGCGATTCGCATACAATGTAATTAATAGGAAATTTGCATGCGTTTTTGCTATGCGAATTTTCCATGCGAATTCGCATACGTTTTTGCCTAAAATCAATGTAAAAGCACACAGGCACTGACATGGTTAAATTTGCATACTTACAAAAAAAAAAAGTGAAAACATACGCGTATTCGCGGTAAAATTTGCATCTGCATGCAAATTCGTTTTTTGCAACAAATTTTCACCGCACAAGTGGAAACGGGCCCCTAATACTTACCAGGGCTGTGGATTTTGTACAAAAAATGATCTGACTCCCGACTCCGACTCCTCAGTTTATGAAACCTCTGACTCCAGGTACCCAAAATTGCTCAGACTCTCCGACTCCAGAGCCTTGAAAATCTCTCTAGTGGGCTATAGCTCTGATTGTTTGTCATTCCCTTCCTGACATACAACTTTATCTCCCCTCTTTTGTGTTAACTCCTACTGATGTTTACCCTTAACTTTCTCCTAAAGTGGGATAAAACTCTGACATAACATTCCATAAAATGTGTTTTCCTACTTGTTTTCACCCATACAGTTATCATTTTTCTTTTGTGCACAAGTTATATTATCTGTCTGCAAATTACAAATTCCCAAAATACAGTTTATCTGAAAGCTGCCTTTGCGTTTTATTGCATAGCTGCTGTATTTATATATTAAAATCTATCTAGTGATCACTTCTCAGCTCTTTCTGCTTCCCAGCTCAGTACAGCTCAGTTTCAGCATTTTGCTAATGTTTGCTAAATGTATTTGACAAAGGAATGTAAACAAATGGTAATGTTATCACCTCTTAAGATGTGGCCAGAAGCTTTCCACTGAAGTAAGGAGCTTTTCACTGATGAACAAAGTGATGTGTTTAACTATTTGAAGGCTGTTCTGTTTTTTTTTTTGTAGTAGTAGATTTTATGCTGTAAATAATCTTTTAAGCCTTGTTCACATTGCTTTCCGATCGCGTGAGCATTCACGTTGGGTGTTTTTTTTACGTGTTTTTAGTAGTTTTTTTTTTTTTTGCGATTCCCGGCGCTTTGGTGGGCGCTGCGTTTTTGTTAAAAGCGCTTTTCTAAGCCCTTTTCCAGAGCGTTTTTTTAATTCACTCCCTGACGCAAGTCAGGAAGTGAACTCTTTGACCCGGAAAATAATAAATACAATGTATTAAAAACGCGAATGCAATCGATGCACAAAGCGATTTTGTGAGCGTTTTGCGGTTTTCCTACACCTTCGATTGAGGCGGAATCGCCCCAAAAATGGTCCATGCATCGCTTTTCAGGTTGGAAAGTGAACGAAACGCCCAGTCTGAACTAGCACACAGGAAAGCATGGTATAAGCGCCTTCAGGGCGATCTTGAAAAATTGCCAGCGCTTGAAAAAATGCCCCTTGTGTGAACGAGCTCTTAGAGCAAATGCTGCGTTTCATACCACTGTGGCTGTGTAATATTTAAAGCTATAGGCTTGCTATACACCAATGGTTCTGGATGATTGTCTGGCTTACAGGGGCGAAAAGAGATAATTTGCATATTCAGTAGTGGTGCATTGTGGGTAACCACAACTGTTCACTTCTAGCTGAATTATTGCAAATTTCCTTTTGTTTTAAGAAGATAAATTTCACCAAGCATTGCTTATTAGTAGGAGGGTTTTTCAGTCTCTTTTATCCCCCTATACCAGTGATGGCGAACCTTGGCACTCCAGCTGTGGTGGAACTACAAGTCCCATGAGGCATTGTAATACTCTGACAGCTCTAAGCATAACTCGGGGAGGCAGAGGCATGATGGGATTTGTAGTTTTGTCACAGCTGGAGTGCCAAGATTAGCCATCCCTGCCCTATACATTCCTAGTGGTTTGGGTCACCCCGAGCTGCTTGGTCACTCTGCAGTACTGGTCTAAGCCCTATTCCATACAGCCATATCAATTCCAGGCTGTCTGCATGTGGGGTTGATGTGGTTGTGTAATATTTAAAGCTATAGGCTTGCTATACACCAGCGGTTCTGGATGCTTGGCTGGCTTACAGGGGCGGAAAGAGATAATTTGCATATTTAGTAGTAGTGCATTGTGGATAACCACAAATGTTCATTTATAGCTGAATTATTGCAAGTTTCCTTCTGTTTTAAGAAGGCACATTTCATCATACCACTTAAAGTTAACCCCTTCCTGACATTAACCCTAACCTCCCCCACTTATTTTTTTATTTTTATTTATTTATTGTATTTATAAAGCGCCAACATATTACGCAGCGCTGACTTAATTCTAACCCCTAAAATCCTCCACTTATATGGTTTAAATTGTATGCAGTAAACATTCAGAAAAATGCATATGCATTAAAAATATAAAATTAATTACTAATAAATTCATTCAAATAAAAAAAAATTCTCTGAACTGAGATTTTAAGGCTACGTTTCCATATGGCATTGTGTTTTCACATTAGGACAATCGCATGCAAATTTTCTGAGATTGAAAAAACTCATGGAATTTTTATGTGATTTTTCGCAGTGGCCCTAATTCACATATTCTGCCTAGTGACATGACAAGTTGTTGTTTTTTTTCTGGGAAGAAAACGCATGAGAAAATCGCATACTGTATGCGAAAAAAATGAAGCAGAGTGTGAGGTTTTTTTCTTGCATACACAAATTTGCATGATATGGAAAGTAGCCCATTCGTGTTCATAGTTTTCAAACTAATGTAAATTTTATTTTTTGTTTTGCGAAAATTCACAGAAAAATCAGACAAATAGAAATGTATCCATAGAGGGAACATTCAGATAGCCTTATCCCAGAATTCCTATTACTATTATTGCTATATAATAAACAGGGGCTCCTGCGTCCTTCTGTGTCCGTGCGTGGTGCACGCCCGGCATGCGTACAGACTTCAGGCAGCAGCGGGGTGCGGGCGTGTGTGTGGGTAGCAGTGCTTGCAGGGACGCGGCTGTGCGTGCGTTGTTGGGGGTTGCAATCGAGGCCCCGTTTTTCAACAGGTGGGCCTTTGAACTAGGTGCCAACCTATTCCATGGCGCTGTGCAGAGTAAGTTGCCTGGATTTTGTAAAGCCTAGCGTGAGTTTGATCAGCCTGCTTTGAAGCTGTGGAGCTCCGGTTGTAGTAATCCCAGCAGCGTAGCTGAGGCAGGCTGACATTTGTAGGCCTGGGTGGGGAACCCATCACAACATTTTATAGTAACACTCCTGCCTCATGTTCTGCTCCTCACTCATCTCTCAGATTTATGGTGCTTCAGCCAATAAAAGTGGGTGAGCCGGAGGGAGAGGCTGAATGGCTGTGTAACCTCGGCATCTGCTCAAGGTTTGGACGCTGAGCTCATGACCTGGATGATTGGACGGTCTGATCATCCTGTCACTGGAAGACCTGGTTAGGTGACTGGGATAGACACCTGTGATGTGTGACCTGTCATCCTCACAGTGCTGTGTGAGCACAATCATAAACAATCAGTGCAGCAGCTGTCAGCAGGTGGCTTGTGTCAAGCCAGGACATTTTATAGCTATAGGTGGAGGATTTTAAAAGGGGGAGAACGTTTCACTGTGATCATATTGGGAACCCACCCAAAGCTAAGTCTGTTCTTTCCTTTTATGCTCCCTGCACATGTCACTTCCTTAAGGAGGAACTCTGGACAAAATGTAAAAAAATCAACGTTATCTAAAGAAGTTGCTTACAGAAATAATCAATATGACAGCACTTCCTGTATTGGGATGAGAAGGAGTTTCTGTGTTTCTTCACCCTCTGTTTAAAGTACACGTGAGCTGAGAGGGATACGGTGGCTGCCATATTTATTTCCTTTTAGGCTGCTTTCACAGTGGGACATTACAGGCGCACGTTAGAGCAGCCTGTAACGCACACCCCCACCGCACAGCAATGAAAAATCAATGGGCTGTTCACAGTGCCCACGTTGCGTTACACAGTAACGCTTCATGTCAAGACAACGTACTGCATGTAGTACTTTATACGCGGCTAAGCAGCGTTAGACTGTTTGCACATGCTCAGTACGGGTGTTTTTTTTTATTTTAGGGGCGGAGAGGAGGCGGGGAGAGGCCGCTACATAGCCAGGCACATGGCTACTTGGCATTCACTGCACTTGCAGTGTTTACTCTTTGGAGCGGCTGCTGATTGGCTGGCGGGACCACGTGATGCGGAGAGCTCTGCTCACGTGGTCTCCGCAGCGCCTCCGACAGAGCAGGCACACCAAGAGCTGCTTGTAACGCGCTCTTGGTAGCGTCCTGCTCCAACACCACCAGGCGTTGCGTTAGGGGCACGTTATGCGCCCTATAACGTCCCCTAAACGCAATGTCCTGGTGTGTCCTGGTGTGTAAGTAGCCTTAAAGAATACCGGAAGTGACTCAATTTGCAAAACGGGCAAGAAAGTATGGGCAATAGCCCTTATGCCCATCGCTCTTCGTGTTCACCTCCCTCCCACTCCATGGCCTAGCAGAAGCCCCCGTACCACTTGCCTGGTTGGCACTACTGCTTAAGCGCTTGCACGGGCGGCACCCGTCCTTGATCGCGCTCATTTTGTGCATGTGCGCAATGAGTCGTTACATAGTAGGCAGAGCACTCCCTCCTAGTAGAAAACACAAGAGAAAAGGTAAATGGAAAAAGTTGAATTGAATAAGGGCCTTGGTGTGAGGCAAATGTGCGCAAAAAATACACATCGGCAACTGACCGCCATGTGTGACTCCTGCCTAAGAAAGGGTTTGCACTTATTGCTAAAAATGGACCCTTTTTTAATGAAAAAATTTGCTTTTGTTTGTGCATTTTTGCACACACGGTTTTTCCCGCAGCTAAAGAAAGACAGTGGGAATTTGCTGGCGATGTGGTAATTTATGCTGCAAAGCGGAAGACTTTTTTTTTTGTGCGCATATGAAAATATGAACACACTTTTGCCAAGATGAGCAGAAGTGTGATTCTACATGGACTTTCATTTGATGTGTGGCGAACGCATTTCGCACATTTGCAATTCGTATACAAATTTGAATAAGTGTGAACTATCACAACAGTTAAACTGAAATAAATACAAAGATATTGCAAGCCGCAATATATACAGTTATGTCCATAAATATTGGCAGAGACAACTTTTGGTTCTATACATTACCGCAATGAATTTCAAATGAAACCATTCAGATGCATTTGCATAAAAATGTGAGGTAACTAAAGCATGTTTTAACACAATCCCTTCATTTAAAGAGAACCCGAGGTGGGATTTACTTATGTTAGTGGGACACAGAGGCTGGTTGTGCACACTAACACCAGCCTCTGTTGCCCCATGGTGTGCCTCCAGGCTCCCCGCCTCCTCTCCAATCAGCGGGAGGGAAGGGACGCGGGCGGGTAGTGGCGATACGGAGGAGGCCGGGGAGCGGCGCTAACAGACAGGAGAAGGTAAACATTGTGCTGGCGACACGCTGCGTGTCGCCAGCACTGCGGGGGCTATATCGGCGCGCAGGGGGGTCCTGGAGGCACACCATGGGGCAACAGAGGCTGGTGTTAGTGTGCACAACCAGCCTCTGTGCCCCACTAACATAAGTAAATTCCACCTTGGGTTCTCTTTAAGGGGCTCAAAAGTAATTGGACAAATGAAATACAGTAACTGGAAATGTTTATTTCTAATACTAGATTGAAAACCCCCTTGCTGGCAATGACAGCCTGAAGTCTTGAACTAATACACCTCACCAGATGCTGGCAGTGGCGTAACAAAGGATCTTGGGGCCCCAGAGCGAGTTTTACATGGGGCCCCAAGCACTATTGATGAGGAGCCCCAAAACCTACCAAGGACAGCTGCAGTGTCAGAGAGGTCCAATCAGAGTAAAGGTGGCCATACACTAATAGATTAGCAGCAGATTCGACCATCAGATAGATTTCTGTCAGATGCCTGTCAGGCCGAATCTGATGTGTGCCATACACTAGGAACAGATTTCCAATAGATTCGATTCGAAAACAATTGCAAAACAATGAAATATTGAATAAAATTCCGATCGGACATGTCGGATTGAATCGAATCAATGAATCGAATCGGACCAAAAATTGTATGGTGTAGATGGGGCTTTAGGGCCATCAATTCGCTGCCAGCAGCAGGTCGGCCTAGATTTTCCATCCTGTCAGATAGATCAAATCAATCGAAATTGGCCGCAAATTGGTCGATCGGCCGATTTTATAAAATCGATTTGTGATCAATTGATTTGATCGATCGCTGAAATCGAACAGTGTATGGGCCTCTTAAGAAGTGGATTACCACTATGCAATGCACATATAGAGGAGTTCATTACCAGCATAGCACCAATAAAAGGCTAATAAGATGGATAAAAGAGGCCCCCAGTGGGCCCCTCTGGCACAAGGGCCCAGGTGCGGTCGCAATCTCTACAACCCCTATTGCTACGCCACTGGTTGCTGGCTTTCCCCCTTTGTAATGCTGTGCCAGGCCTTTACTGCAGCAGCTTCCTCTCACAGGAAGGAGGACAGTATGTTTGCAGCGCCAGCGTGTTGGGAAACTTCAGTTCCACTTTAAGATTTAATAATCCAGAATAAGACAGCCGCCCTGAATCTCCCTAATTATAGAACATAGTCTTGTTCTATTCATCACGGCCCGTCAGGTGCATGCTGATTCCTGCCAAGTCTCTGGGTGACATTTGCGGGACCGGCAGGACCAGTTTGTGAGCTGCGGGGACAGCAGGTGCTACACGTGTGTGAGGATTTGCTGACACATAAGACAGGTGTGTGAGGGGCGGAGGTGGGAGGCATGGATCAGCACAGGGGAGGACATGAATGTTCTGACACTCACAGGTGAGTGACAGTGACAGAGCTCAGAATATGACTTCACGCTGGAAGAGTCTGAAAGCCAGCGAATGTTGTCTCCTGAGTAAAACATTAGCAGGATCATTAATGGGAATCACAAAAGCCAGGGCCCAACGCCCACAGCAGGGAGCCGCAATAACAAAGCAGGCTGAACATTCGACTGCCGGCTTCATTGTTTGTTCATGTTATAGTCCAACACCCATCATTGTGCGGAGGTGACAGCGACATCGCAGTAGCAAATGTGACAGAAGGCTGTAGCTTTGATCAAACTGTTTACAAGTTAGGTGGGGAATATACCTGGTAATGTGACATCTGTATAGAGGCGGAAAAAAGGATTGGTTAGTATTGTTACGAGGTGCTTATTAAGGTGCGTACATCGCTGGGCCAGGCTGTACATGTACTGTTGCTATGCGGAGGGGCAAGAGAGTGGCATGTGTGTGACATCATGCGCCTCTGTGCACACACCTGATTATTGGCTGAGGCGGTCTTTATTGGCTGCCTCAGCTGACATTAGGCAGCCTGGTGGCGTAGTGGTTAGCGCTCTCGCCTTGCAGCACTGGGTCCCCAGTTCAAATCCCAGCCAGGGCACGATCTGCACTGAGTTTGTATGTTCTCCCTGTGTCTTCGTGGGTTTCCTCCAGGCACTCAGTTTTCCCCCCACATCCCAAAAACATACAGATAAGTTAATTGGCCCTAGACTATGATACATACACTACACAATACATACATCGACATATGACTATGGTAGGATTAGATTGTGAGCCCCTCTGTGGGACAGATAAGTGACAAGGCAATATACTCTGTACAGCGCTATATAAATACTAAATAATAATAATAAACATGTGTACAAGGCTTTCAAGACGAACTCCGCTCCCAACTTTGCACTGTAGATCCCATTTTCATATAAAAGGCCTTTATCTTTGTAGAGTGAACAGTTAAAACTCACTTCCAAACCGCGCTTCCTACTAACCTAGCATTATACCTCCCACTCCTCCAAAGCCCTTTCCATACTCCTCTATGGAGGTCCTCCGTCTCCATTGGGACAGCCTTGGTCCTATCAGCCATGATCTACAATGGGGAGTTTAAATGACAGGTTGTCTATAGCCCCTCCCGCAGCCCCAGAACTCCAATCCAAATAATATTAGTAAATTATATAGGCTCTTCCCGATCCCCTTGGGCGACATTACTGGCCGGCCTGCACAGATGCATGACAGCTATGTACGGTAACTGATGATGCGTTCTTTTGCTATGCAGAGGGACAGCGGAGCAGTGCCCACATGTCTTCACGTGGCAAGTGGGGGAGCAGCGCAGACAATGTGATTGGTTATCACAGGGGGGAGTTGATCCGCCGGGCGGATCGCTCACCGGTTGGTGGGTCAGTAGCTGTTGTAGACACACCTATCTGCTTTGGCAGTCGTTATTGCCCGCCTTAGTCAGGCATGTGGTCTGGCCTTTACAATCCTGTACAGTGGGATATCTTGTGCTCCTCAATGCCCCTCCCCCCCTTCTTCATTAGACTTAATCAATGAGGTGCTATGTATTCTGGCTTACATGTTAATTGTATACAGCTTGGAAATGGGCCCATCAGATGCACTTCCTGCTGGTTTTGATTGGCCCAGTCCCAAGCTGCATAATGTCGGCATTAAATCACCATGCAATCCAGAAAACACAGCATTCATTACTATACCTCCTCTACGCTGCATAGTACAGAGAGGTTTGGGCTGGGTAAACCACGATAAGATCTTCTCGGGTGCCAATTGTACAGGGTGTGTGTAGGGTTAGTCATATGCAACAAACTAACTTCTCCGCTGTGCTGATTAGTTATATTTAAAGTTCTATATATTTGTCAGTCTGGGTGCGACATCCTAAAGGGAGGGGCTGCTGTGGTTATTCTGACCAGAACAGATCTGACTTGCAATAGTTCTCAAAATGTCAAAAATAGAGATCATCCTCTCGGGACCCACTAAGAGAGATTTTCTAAGCGCTTGTGATTTTTTAAGCTCTTGCTAATGTAATTCTATTGGGCATTTTTATGAATCACATCCCTCTAGTGGGAGCACACCCATAGCATTACATTAGCAAGAGCTTTTCCAATCACAAGCGCTTAGAAAAGTGCTGCTAGTGGGTCCCAGGCCTTGGCCACGTTTGGTACTATTTGTTTATTGCAAACAATGTGCATTACAGTGCAGGAGTTTTTGGAGCAGCTGGCGCCACCATAGACCGTAATAGGAATTACGGCTATTAGCGGTGCACAGGGAGTAACTTCGGTGCAGTCAGAAGATGGAGCTGATGTTACTTTTAAAACACTTTAATTTGGCTGCTAGCAATAGCTGGCAGCCGAATTACATCATTCCCCACCATCCATGTGGACCTGGAGGGGGAATAGCAATTAACACCGCCAGGACTTGTGCAGGAGCAGGGTAAGCCACAGGGGTGTAACTAAGACCCACCGGGCCCCCCTGCAGAAATTTTGAGCGGGGCCAGCTCAGGGCCGTTTTGGGGGGCTGGAGGGGTTGCAGCATGAGGGGAAAGCTATGGCCACACTTGGCTCTCCCCTCAGGCTCTCCCCTCCAGCTTCAATAACCATATGTGTGCAGCAAGTCGCGTCAGAGGCTAGAGAGTAGGACTGCACGATTTTAGGGAAAAATCAAAATTGCGATTTTTCTCTCAGAAATTGCAATTTCGATTTTTCCCCGATTTTTTTCTAAACAAGCTTTTGCGATTTAGGGCAGCAGGGGGGGGGGGGGGGTGCGTTTCATGTTAAGACGATCTGGTATCGTCTAATATCCGCAGCAGCTTTCATTGTGCCCGCACTGCCCGACCCTTTGTCTGTAGTACCTGGTGCCTGGCCCCGCTGTGCGCGGATTGGCCAGAAGCAGTGTATATGTATGAGTGTTAATGAGCGGGGGGGGGGGGGGGCAGATCCACTCGAGCGAGCGGCCGGGCACATGCAGCTTTACCAATCACTGGACAGCGATGGAATGACTGCAACGGTAGGCGGAGCTGTATGCTCTGTACATCTCCGCCTACCGCTGCCGTCATTCCATCGCTATCCAGTGATTGGTAAAGCTGTATGTGCCCGGCCGCTCGCTCGAGTTGATCCGCCCCCCCCGCTTATTAACACTTATACATATTCACTGCTTCTGGCCAATCCACGCACAGCGGGGCCAGACACAAGGTACAGACAGCGGACCGAAAAACCGAGGTTACTGACGATCAGCAGATCGTCTTGCCACGAGCCGCGGTTTCGGTTTTAAACCGAAAAACCGTGCAGCCCTACTAGAGAGAGAAGTGTCCACACTGGAGTGCACGGAAGGTATGTAGCTGCCGCTGCCCACCGCTGCACACATATGGTTATTAAAGCAGAGGGGAGAGCCCGAGGTGAGGGAGGGGGGGGGGACAGTCCCCCCTCCCCGCCGAGTGTGGCCATAGCTTTCCCCTCATGCTGCGACCCCTCCAGCCCCCCAAAACGGCCCTGAGTGGGCCCCTATGGGGGGGGGGGGCCTTGGGCTGCAGCGCCTATTGTTACGCCCATGGTAAGCCATATATCGGCTGTGTCCTGCACCCAAGTCTCCCGGCCCCGATTTTATTCGTACACATTTATTGTACCCTCTAAAGCTAGGAGCACACTTGTCCATGTGGGAAAAAAAAATTCTGCCGTGTGCATTTCTACGTTGTTTCCTGAGTTTGCAGCCTGTGGTTTGCTTTTTTTTCTTCCATTTTTAATAATCAATCACATTTATCAAGCGAAAAATACACAGAGATATATGAATACAGAAGTTGTATGGTGGGGAGGGTTATTTTTATTAAACTTGTGGTAAGCATCGAAATAGAATTTCCCAATACAAATGTGGTTTTGACTTTTTTGAGAATGGTTCCGTAGAGGTGATATGCATAGCCATGGACTAACCATGCAGAAGGAGGGGCAGTGACCCAGTGTCTCGAGAACTGCACAGTGAGGCCTAAGTATGATTCCATTCACTTTTACTCCTACATTAAAGCGGTATCTTCACCATAAAAATCTAATTTCAAAAGCAACCGGTCTGAGCGTATTAAGTGATAAAGATGCTAATCCTGCATTCAAAACTTTGAAAACTTTTTCTGCTGTTATGATTTGGAGTTATCACATACTTAAAGAGCACTGGCCCTTTAGTAGTCGTGCCAAAGAATTGCATGCTGGGGGTTCTTTTTATCTATAATATATTCCTCCTCTTCCCTTTATTTCCCTGTCTGCTGCTTATCTGAAACATGATCCCCTGCTCACTTGTGTTTACAAGCAAGGCTGAGGTGACTCAGTGATTGAAGGAGAAAAGAAAAAAAAGTAAAGGGCAGAAATGACATCACGAGTTAGCCTTAACTGTGGGCAAAAGACATGGCCCCCACCAGGAACAGAATTCTCGTCATTTACTATATAACATTCACTGAAATCATAACGTGGACAGTATAATACATGTGTTATGTAAGTAGATCAAGTATTTATCTTCTTATATATGTGTTTTTTTTCCCTGGCATAGTATGGCTGATCCTACTGCTTTAAGAGATATTACCTTTTCAGTACTCTGCAATTTGAAACGTATAAAAAAGTGAAGTGAAAAAGTACTGTCACAATCATTCTGAGTATTTTCTTGCTTGCAGGTGGTTGAGGTGAGGTGTAAAAATATCACCTAGGAGAAAGTGGATTGAATAAGGGCCATAGCCTGTATATCTAGTGAGCAGAAATAACCACCTCTTATACATATAATTACCATTTACACGTTATAATTTATACATAGAAACAGCGTTTTTAAATCACCACCTCCACAACCGAATAAGACATAAAGTTGATACTATTTTTATTTTATTGTTATAGATTTATATGGAGGCATCATATTCTGCAGGCGCGGAGCTAGGGGGGGTCGGGGTAGGACAAGTGCCCCGGGGCGCCTGGTCCTCAAGGGCGCCCTCCGCATTGCTGAGCTGTTTTTGTCTTTTTGTTTACTTTTTTTTTTTTTTTTGCGGCGGAGGGGAGCAGCGCAGAGAAGAGGGAGAGCTGTGCGGACGGTGGGGAAGGGGGGCCATCTCCCCCCTCCTTCCCTCACCTTAGATGCTCTCCCTCCCTCGCTGTCCCCTCCAATGTCCGGGTGGCTGGCAGCGGCAGGCGGAACTCACCTCCGTCTCGCTCCAGCGCCGGCCGGAAGTTCGGGTGACGCAGCCGCTGCTCTGGTCTGGACCAGACCGAGTAGCGGCAGATCCATCCGGCGCTGCGAGAGACGGAGGTAAGTTCCGCCCGCCGCTGCCAGCCTGAGCCACCCGGACATTGGAGGGGAGAGCGAGGGATGGAGAGCAGCTCTTCCTCTTCTCTGCGCTGCTCCCCTCCTGCTGGGGAAGGGGACACCTGACCTGGCTACCTACTCTGGGCACATATACCACTGCCTACATATATTGGGCACATATACCCCTGCCTACATATACTGGGCATATACCCCCGGCTACCTACTCTGGGCACCTACCCTGGCTACCTACTCTGGGCACATATACCCCTGGCTACCTACTCTGGGCACATATACCCCTGGCTACCTACTCTGGGCACATATACCCCTGCCTACATATATTGGGCACATATACCCCTAACTACATATACTGGGCATATACCCCTGGCTACCTACTCTGGGCACATATACCCCTGCCTACATATATTGGGGACATATACCCCTAACTACATATACTGGGCATATACCCCTGGCTACCTACTCTGGGCACATATACCCCTGCCTACATATATTGGGCACATATACCCCTAACTACATATACTGGGCATATACCCCTGGCTACCTACTCTGGGCACATATACCCCTGGCTACCTACTCAGGGCACATATACCCCTGGCTACCTACTCAGGGCACATATACCCCTGGCTACCTACTCTGGGCACATATACCCCTGGCTACCTACTCTGGGCACATATACCCCTGCCTACATATATTGGGCACATATACCCCTGGCTACCTACTCTGGGCACATATACCCCTGGCTACCTACTCTGGGCACATATACCCCTGGCTACCTACTCTGGGCACATATACCCCTGGCTACCTACTCTGGGCACATATACCCCTGCCTACATATACTGGGCATATACCCCTGGCTACCTACTCTGGGCACATATACCCCTGGCTACCTACTCTGGGCACATATACCCCTGCCTACATATATTGGGCACATATACCCCTAACTACATATACTGGGCATATACCCCTGGCTACCTACTCTGGGCACATATACCCCTGGCTACCTACTCTGGGCACATATACCCCTGCCTACATATATTGGGCACATATACCCCTAACTACATATACTGGGCATATACCCCTGGCTACCTGCTCTGGGCACATATACCCCTGGCTACCTACTCTGGGCACATATACCCCTGGCTACCTACTCTGGGCACATATACCCCTGGCTACCTACTCTGGGCACATATACCCCTGCCTACATATACTGGGCATATACCCCTGGCTACCTACTCTGGGCACATATACCCCTGGCTACCTACTCTGGGCACATATACCCCTGCCTACATATACTGGGCATATACCCCTGGCTACCTACTCTGGGCACATATACCCCTGGCTACCTACTCAGGGCACATATACCCCTGGCTATCTACTCTGGGCACTTATACCCCTGCCTACATATACTGGGCACATATACCCCTAACTACATATACTGGGTACATATACCCCTGGCTACATATACTGGGCATATATACCCCTGGCTACATATACTGGGCACATATACCTCTGGCTACATATACTGGGGACACATACCCCTGCCTACATATACTGGGCACATATACCCCTGGCTACCTGTTCTGTGGACATCTCTACCCCTGGCTACCTGTTCTGGGGACATCTATACTGCTGGCCACCTATTCTGGGGACACCTATAGACCTGGGGCTACCTATTTTTGGGGAAGCACTGCTGTCAGATTGAGTGTATTTTGGGGAACTGCTGCCAGGTGAGAGGTGTCTATCATATTAAGGGGACATTCTGCCTATTTATGTGAAATGCTGTCTATTTATGTGCCTCATGACTGCTGAATTTGTCTTGTTAGGGGCCTCATGATTGCTGAATTTGTCTTGTTGGGGGCCTCAGGATTGCTAAATTTGTCTTGTTGGGGGCCTCATGATTGCTGAGTTGGTCATGTTGGGGGCCTCATGTTTGCTCATGAGTGCGGAATTTGTCTTGATGGGGGGGGGGGCTCATGATTGCTGCATTTGTCTTGGAACATGCTGGAAGGTACATACTGAGGGAGGGTGGGTGAGCGTGAGCCTGCTAACCTCCATGTACATTTGAAGGGGCGTGACCAAATGTGGAGCACCCATAACCACGCCCACATTTGGTCACGACCCTTCACCTTAGGGGGCGCATTAATAGTCTTTGTCCCCGGGCGCTGAAAACCCTAGCTACGCCTCTGATATTCTGTGACGCTTTATAATTACAGTATAGAGACAATCTCATGATTATAAACAAGGATAGTACTTACAGTTCTACACATTCATGCACAATGCTAGAAATACATTACAGAAGATCAGAACAATAAATAGCAGTATAGCGATGCTCGCAGTCTTTAATAGAAACCTGAGGTGTGAGGCCTATGGAAGCTGCCATATTTATTTCCATTTAAACAATACCAGTTGCCTGGCTGCCCTGCTGATCTTTCTGGTCAGTCTAAATTAAAGAGAACCCGAGGTGGGTTTGAAGAATATTAACAATAAAAAAGTATACTGCCGCTCAGGACTTGTAGAAAAATATGATACCTTTATTGAGTAACCGTACAAAAACACTAACCCACCCTAAAACCAATTAAAACACTGCGGAGCGCTCCTCAAAAAACCCCAATCACAATATGCAGCACCACACACTCCATTCACTCTGGTACCGGTACCTTCCCTTTATGTCCACAGAGCATAGAGATAAAGTGGCTGCTTCAAACTTGTGTAGGATAACAACTTGCCGTCTTCCAGGCTCACATTGCCTACTAACTCCAGCACGATTGGGGACAGTCACTGGGCAGCAATATCTTACCACCCGACGACCAGGCGGATTCCTCCGATCACCTCCACTTCAGCGCTGGTTCAGGGAATTTCCTCTGGTTCGCACTCAACCCTCCTCCGCTTCCGGATAACTCAACCCACCACATCCAGTTGTTTGTGGGGAGAAGAGGGGAGACGGACGTCTTTTAGTTGCAACACGGCCGGCCGGCTGATAGGAGCGCTCAAAACGCACACCGGGTTAATGCCCCGCCCATTGACGCGTTGCGCCCGCCCACTGCGAGCTTCGTCAGAATGTATGGCGCGGCGGGCGGGTCAGTGTTTTATGTGCAATGACGGTCGCATTCATAGGGCGTTCCCGTTGACGTCACTCGTAACCATGGTTACATGCCTCATCTCCGGAACCTCTCCCCCTCCGATACTGCAGCTCCCGCACTGAATCAATGCCGTCTCGCAAGTCACCGATCGGGTAATGCAACATCATACTACAGCTCACTGCAGACCCTGCCAGGTACATTTTTCCTATCCTTCTGGAGGGTTATTGTAGAGACGTATGTATATTTACTTATTTTTATTTTTATCTCTCTCCCCCTGATTGTCAGCCAGCGTTTGAAGAATATTATCTGCATACAGAGGCTGGATCTGCCTATACAGCCCAGCCTCTGTTGCTATCCCAAACCCCCCTAAGGTCCCCCTGCACTCTGCAATCCCTCATAAATCACAGCCACGCTGCTGACAAACAGCTTGTCAGAGCTGGCTGTGTTTATCTCTATAGTGTCAGTCTGCTGCTCTCCCCGCCTCCTGCAGAACTCCAGTCCCCGCCTGCATCCCTTCCCTCCTTGCTGATTGGAGGGAAGGGACGGGGGCAGGGACCGGAGCTATGCAGGAGGCGGGGGAGCAGCTGAGACTGACACTACAGATGTAAACACAGCCTCACAGCATGGCTGTGATTTATGAGGGATTGCAGAGTGCAGGGGGACCTTAGTGGGGTTTGGGATAGCAACAGAGGCTGGGCTGTATAGGCAGATCCAGCCTCTGTATGCAGATAACATTCTTTAAACACACCTCGGGTTCTCTTTAAACACCTGAAGCAAGCATGGAGCTAATCGTGTTAGTTATGGCATAGACCTCTGATCTGCATGCTTGTTCTGGGTCAATGGCTTAACGTATTTGAGGCAGAGGATCAGCAGGACAGCCAGTGAATGTGCATTACTTGAAAGGAAATAATCACGTCAACCTCCATATCCCTCTTACCTCGGGTTCCCTTAACCCATTCAGGTTCCGTGGTTTTCACGTGAGAAATGTTCACCTCCCATTCATTAGCCTATAACTTTATCACTACTTATCACAATGAACTGATCTATATCTTGTTTTTTCCGCCACCAATTAGGCTTTCTTTGGGGGGTACATTTTGCTAAGAGCCACTTTACTGTAAACGCATTTTAACAGGAAGAATAAGAAAAAAATGGAAAAATTCATTATTTCTCAGTTTTCAGCCATTATAGTTTTAAAATAATACATGCCTCCATAATTAAAACTCACGTATTGTATTTGCCCATATGTCCCGGTTATTACACCGTTAAAATTATGTCCCTATCACAATGTATGGCGACAATATTTTATTTGGAAATAAAGGTGCATTTTTTCCATTTTGCATCTATCACTATTAACAAGTTTAAAATAAAAAAAAATAGAAATATTTCATCTTTACATTGATATTTAAAAAGTTTAGACCCTTAGGTAAATATTTACATGTTGTTGTTTTTTTATTGTAATGTTTTTTGTTTTTTTTTATAGTAAACATTTTATTTGGGTAGTTTTGGGAGGGTGGGAGGTAAACAATAAATGTAAATGTGTGTTCATTTTAATTTATTTTTATTTTCAGTTGTAGTATTACTTTTTGGCCACAAGATGGCGGCCATGAGTTTGTTTACATGACGTCACTCTAAGCGTAACACACGCTTAGAGTGACGTATCGGGGAGGGAACGGCCAGAAAAGGCGCAGCTTCCGAGAGAAGCTGTCGCTTTTTCAGCGGGGGAGAGGAATCAGTGATCGGGCACCATAGCCCGATACATTGATTCCCTGGCTACCGCATCTGCGGCTGGGAGTGCGCGTGCACGCGCACGATCGGCCGCGGGAGCACGCGGTAGCGCGCATGGTTCCTGGACGTAGTTTCTACGTCCAGGAACCAAAATAGGTTAAAGAGGAACTCCAGTGAAAATAATGTAATAAAAAAAGTGCTTCATTTTTACCATAATTATGTATAAATGATTTAGTCAGTGTTTGCTCATTGTAAAATCGTTCCTCTCCCCGATTTACATTCTGACATTTATTACATGGTGACATTGTTACTGTGGGCAGGTTATGTAGCTGCTGCTAGCTGTTTAGGCTGTTAGAGGCAGCTGTAAACAGCTAATTCCTGTCTGTGAGCCTTGTTACATTGTAACAAACTGCCAAAAGTACCGCGGTACACAGAGCTTCTTGTGGGAGGGGTTTCAGCACAAAATCAGTCATACAGCGCCCCCTGATGGTCTGTTTGTGAAAAGCAATATATTTCTCATGTAAAAGGGGGTATAAGCTACTGATTGGGATAAAGTTCAATTCTTGGTTGGAGTTTCTCTTTAAGTGCCAGCAGACTTGAGACTGCTGGTACCGCAGAATGGCGCTTACCGAATCCAAACACATACCCGCCGGTCATGCCATTCTCCCATCGTCGCAGGCCCCTCCCTCTGCCACCTATACGATGGTAGAGCTCTGTGCGCCGGTCAGGAGCCGTTTTCATTGGCTCCGGACTCTGTCCATCAATGTGAGCGGCTTACAGTGATCATATGGACAGCAGGGTGAGTGAACTGCGGCGGGTGCAGAGCGGCGATAGCGAGTAGTGGGCTAGTTGAAATCTATTTCCTGTCAGAGCCGCGCAGCCACCTGCAAGATGTAGATTCAACCAACGCGGTATGGAAGTACAGGTAGTCCTCGGGTTACGTACGCCCACTTTACGAACGCCCTGCCGATAAGAACGGCCCGCCGATAGCTCCGCCCCGTCGATGACGTCACCGCGAGCGCCAGATTGCCGCGATTTAAATGTTTTTAAGTACATTTACATTGCTCTAAAGATGCCATGTGTGTGTGGGGAGGTGAGCAGATACATACCGCACACCTCCCATGTCCTGGCGTCACCCTCTGCATAAAAACCCTCCGTTTCGCTAAACAGATCCACGAGGCGACCTGGCATACTGCGCATGCGCAGCGCAATATAGTATCCGAGTCAGAGGGCGCGGATCTGCCTCTAGCGACACGGAGGTGTTTTGCGAAAGCAGAGGGTGACGCCAGGGCATGGGAGGTGTGCGGTATGTATCTGCTCACCTCCCCACACACACATGGCATCTTTAGAGCAATGTAAATGTACTTTAAAACATTTAAATCGCCTCAATCCGGCGCCGTCTCGACTTAAGGACGGATTTAGGTTAAGAAGGAGCCTACAGTCCCTATCTCGTTCGTTAACCGAGGACTACCTGTAGTTAAAAAACCCCTAAATGCTTACATTTTTCTATCCTGAGCTGCATGGTCACATGGTTCATGCTACCGCTTGGTCAGTCCCTCTCGCCTCCTGAGGGGTAGACGTGTGATGTCACTCGTACACTCCCCCCACAGGGCAACAGAATGTGTCGCTTGCCTGTAATCTAGTGATGTGTCTGTACAGTGTTGGCTCTAAAATGTTGCCCGAGGGATCGAGTCTCGATCCCTACTAGGCGACAAGTCTCGTACCTGTGTACGTGACTTTAATCCGGAGAATAAGATCCATGATTGGCTCATATCAAATCGCCTACCTAGTCTTAACCAGCCTGGCGGTATGGACGAGCTCAGCGATTTGCTTCAAATAAAAAGGAGCACACGCAGCCGGCACTTTGCCAGCCGCATGTGCTACCTGCGATGTGTGATCCGCCGCGTGCATCGGCGAAAGAGGGTCCCCCCAGCCGCCCGAGCCCAGCGCAGCCGGACCAAACAGTTTCCGGCCAGCACTAAGGGCTGGATCGGAGGCGGCTGACGTCCATGACGTCACTCCGCTCGTCTCCATGGCGACGAGGTAAGCGAAACAAGAAAAGCCGCTCATCGCGACCTTTCTTGTTACTTCTGATCGCCTGAGGCGATCAGAAGTACGCAACAGGAGCGCCCTCTAGTGGGCTTTCATGCAGCCAACTTTCAGTTGGCTGCATGCAATATTTTTTTTTTTAATTTAAAAAAAAAAAGGTCCGGTCGCCAGCCTGGCGCTCTTAATAGAACGCCAGGCTGGTTGATTCCCTCACCGGTCATTTTGTGTAGTTCAGACTTTTAGACTTGCAAACTGTGATTTACATCTGCAAGCCCCTCCCCCTTGCAGCCTGGAAAGCATGAGCCAAACGTAAGCTCCACCCACAGAGCCTTCTGCTATTTAGCATCATTTTTAAACCGTTGTTTTTAGCAGCAGAAGGCTCATTTGATGCAAAAACTTAACATTTGGTCATTTGACTCCCCCAGATACCAGATGGTATATGAAAAGCTGTGTCCTGCATTTTGGCTTTGGAAGAGCTTCCACCTTTAAAAAGAACCCGAGGCGGGTTTCTGACATCAATATTAGGACGCAGAGGCACATTTGGCATACAATGTCCAGCCTCTGTGTCCTAATAGTGCACCCCAGGCCCTCCTTGTGCTCTGCTGTCCCCAATATAAAAAGCGCCAGGCTAGCGACACACAGATTGTAGCTAGTTGGCTGTTTACCTTTCTGCTGCCATTCACCACCGCTCCCCCTCCTCCTATATAGTGCGGCTCCCCGCCTCTGTCCCTTCCCTCCCCGCCTCTATAAGCTTCCTCCAATCGGCTTCTGAGGCAGGGAGGGAAGGGACAGAGGCGGTGAGGCGCTCTATACAGGAGGCGGGGGAGCAGCGGTGAGTGGCAGCCTGCATGTAAACAGCCGACTAGCGACAATCTGTGTGTCGCTAGCCTGGTGCTTTTTATATTGGGGACAGCAGAGCGCAAGTGGGGGGGGGGGGGGGCTTGGGGCGCACTATAAGGACACAGAGGCTGGGCATTGTATGCTGAATGTGCCTCTGTGTCCTAATATTGATGTCAGAAACCCACCTCGGGTTCTCTTTAAAGCGGGATTGTCTGCCACAAAATAAAATTCCATTTACTCACTGCTCTGTGTTTATTATGCAGTCTACATGCAATCTGCATGCCAAGCATTCCAATATAATCATAAATGTTTCTGCTGTAATGAATCTTATCTCAGTCAGCCTGGCTCCTTTCTGGTACATTACTGGGGAGAGGGAAGCTTGTTATCTTCCCTCCCACAATACTGCTCCTCGCTGATTGGCTAGGAGCAGCTCAGTGTGACACAAGGCTGAGAAGGGAAATACACCTCACCCCTCTGCAGAAACTGCTGAAATATGATCTATGCTGTACTCACAAGTGTTTACAAAGTAAGCTAGATATGACAGTGCAGTTTCTAGGAGGGGAAAAAAAGAATAAAGGAAGAAATTACATCAGGATTGGCGTCAGAAGCAGTAAAGTTGGAAAATGCCTGGATCAGTTTTCTCTTTACTTACTATATAAAATTCACTGTAATTAAAATGTGGATAGTACAATACATGTTATGTGAGTAGAACAAGTATTTATCTACTTATATATGTGATTTTTTTCCTGGGATAGTATGGCTGACCCTGCTTCTTTAAAAACAAGTCTGCTTCAGTAGCAGGAAATAGCCTAATAGGAATATACATGTTTCTGAGAATAGTTGCCTTCCTACTCATACGTGTGTGGGGCTGTTTATGATTTATAGACATCTGATTTACCAAGGTATAGGGTAGACTAAACTGACCTTTACTGTGAAGAGGATCTGACGTATGTGTCATATTTGGAGTGCTGGATAGCTGTATATTCATATATACAGACTAATATATGTCAGGCAATACTAGGATTTATGTTCTCATAAAGAAATAAAGAGGCGCACTTCATAAGGTGTTTTATATAATGTTTAGCTGATATAACTTCCTGTGGAGTTTTCACTTCAGGGCACTGTGGCCTCCTTATGAGCCTCACAGACGAAGGAGAGACAATGGAGCAAAAGCTGGATACACATGGGGATGGATTTTGCTTATTATTATAGTCTTTTGTGATCTGTTGAGGTGACGGTTTACCCTCCAATCAGTGTACAGATGTACTGCTCAGCCCTATCTATGGAAAGGGGAGGGGAATAGACAAGCAGGAGATGCCCCACTGCAGCTTGCAACAGGAAATAGACGAGATGAATAACAGCTACAGGTGAAACTCGAAAAATTTGAATTTCGTGCAAAAGTCCATTTATTTCAGTAATTCGTCTTAAAAATCGAGTGTGCGAACGCACCGTGTGTATCCAGCATAAGAACTGCATCGGTATTGTAAAGTGTAAACCGCAGCCATGACAGTGTGAGATGGAATCGGATTGATTTAATTACCCTTTGAGGTTTTCAGAACTATGTCCTTATCAGGAGTCTATGTACAGACACATACACTGGTCGATTTCTTTGCGCCTGCACAGTAGAGCGGATACGATCGTGCTCGGCTATTTCTGCCTACCCCGAATGAAGAGCTGCCAGTGCGCCTGTGCAGGATCGCGGAGAGGTAAATATAGCACAGCTTGTCGGGGGTTTCGGAGGAGCCAGCGCTGGATTCCTCCAAGCTTCAGAGGTTGGGGAAGCCTCATTGGGACCCTGAGGCTTCCTCCCTTTCGAGGTACATATACACCAGGAAGGGGGGGGGGGGTTGTTACAGGTTCTCCATAAAAGGAAATAAATATGGCAGCTTCCATATCACTCTCACCTCCGGTTCACTTTAAATATCTGCATTATATTCAGCAATCTTTCAGTGATCACATTTTCCAGACATATGGATAGCGATACACGACTACATAGTATCTGTTGGATACATAGTTAAATCAATGGATTCAGCGGTTTCTAAAGAATAGAAAGAGTGGCCACTGTAGTACAGAAATGAGGATGCGAGAAGACCGGTCTCATTCCATCTCAGTTCTGATGAAAATGTGTCACGGAGTAATTTCACCCCCTCTGCCACAAACAGTCCAGGGAACATTCCCACAGCTTACAGGAAGTGACTATACAACTGTCAGGATGGGGTCAAACATCTTAAAGACTGGAGAGGAACATGCTTAAATGATCTTATTATTCTCATCTAGATTACTGGCTTCACCACATGTCAGAAATGCAGTCTGCACATTGCGTAAAGGCCATGAGAAAACACTGTATAGGGTGTATTTGTTGCTAATAAGCAGCAAAGAGCAATGGTAATGTGCAGAATCAGTTGGCCTTCTCAGCCAATGGCATTTCACCTTCTATCACTTCACAATGATCACATGAAGAGAGCGTAGCTGCTGATAGGTCAACCCCTTAAGACTGTTATCTATACTTCAAGATAAGGCTGCACACACAGTATAATAATATCATGTTATTCTCAGCATGACAAAGCGCTGTAAGCAGTAAACTAAATATCAGGGGTGTAACAATAGACCTTGCAAGGGATGCAGCTGCAGGGGGCGCCGTGGGGTGGAGAAGTTTATTTTCCCTGTCCTGAGAGATTGACAACTATGCAGAGAAAAAAAACATTCTGCTCTCTGCTCAATTGTTCTAATGACTGCATCTGCTCAGCCACTGATAAGGAATCATACAATTTTTTTTGTAGACAGTCCCTATTCACTGTGCAGCAGGGTATTGTGTACAATGCCTTACCCCAGCCTCTTCACCCCTCCCCAAGTGCTGTGTACTGTAGTAATGCTGGAGAAGTCTGCAGAGCCAGTTTGGCTCCATTAGAGATGGACAGAGTGAGTGTAATAAGCTGAGACTGGGAGCACACTCGTCTGTCAGTCTTCTGTACGCGTTCTCTGCACACCATGTGTGTCTGTATGTGTGAAATCATGCACTTTGATCAAAGAAGCTAATGTAATTGATAGAGAAAATCCTTCCTGTGCATCACTGCTGTCTGTTTTTATCTGCATGGGGAAAACACATTCAAGTGTGCACTAGCCAATTGAATAATATTGGTTCTCAGTTTGTGTGCAAACAGTGTGTGTGTGTGTGTGTGTGTGTGTGTGTGTGTGTGTGTGTGTGTGTGTGTGTGTGTGTGTGTGTGTGTGTGTGTGTGTGTGTGTGTGTGTGTGTGTGTGTGAAGGGGGGGGGGGGGGCATCCAAAGTTTTGCAGGGGGGGCCAGTGATTTCTAGTTACACCCCTGCTAAATATCCAATGTTTCTGTAAGCAGCACAATAGCTGTAAGTGCCATACAGTGCCATAACCTATCTTTAGAATTTCGTTTCTTTACTTGCTCTGCTTCTTTTCGACCAACATAGTTACATAGTTATTTTGGTTGAAAAAAGACATACGTCCATCGAGTTCAATCAGTATAAAGTACAACACCAGCCTGCTCCCTGAAATATCCCTGTTGATCCAGACGAAGGCGAAAAAACCCTTAAAAGGCATGGTCCAATTAGCCCCAAAAGGGAAAAATTCCTTCCCGACTCCAGATGGCAATCAGATAAAATCCCTGGATCAACATCATTAGGCATTACCCAGTAATTGTAGCCATGGATGTCTTTCAATGCAAGGAAAGCATCTAAGCCCCCTTTAAATGCAGGTATAGAGTTTGCCATAACGACTTCCTGAGGCAATGCATTCCACATTTTAATCACTCTTACTGTAAAGAACCCTTTCCTAAATAAATGGCTAAAACGTTTTTCCTCCATGCGCAGATCATGTCCTTTAGTCCTTTGAGAAGGCCTAGGGACAAAAAGCTCATCCGCCAAGCTATTATATTGCCCTCTGATGTATTTATACATGCTAATTAGATCCCCTCTAAGGCGTCTTTTCTCTAGACTAAATAAACCCAGTTTATCTAACCTTTCTTGGTAAGTGAGACCTTCCATCCCACGTATCAATTTTGTTGCTCGTCTCTGCACCTGCTCTAAAACTGCAATATCTTTTTTGTAATGTGGTGCCCAGAACTGAATTCCATATCCCAGATGTAGCCTTACTAGAGAGTTAAACAGGGGCAATATTATGCTAGCATCTCGAGTTTTTATTTAGCTTTTAATGCATCCCAAAATTTTGTTAGCTTTAGCTGCAGCGGCTTGGCATTGAGTACGATTATTTAACTTGTTGTCGATGAGTACTCCTAAGTCCTTCTGAGTTTGATGTCCCCAACTGATGTCCTTCTGAGTTTGATGTCCCCAACTGTATACCATTTATTTTGTATGGTGCTAGACTATTGGTACGAGCAAAATGCATGACTTTACATTTTTGAACATTGAATTTCATCTGCCATTTATGTGCACATTTAGCCATTCTATCCAGATCCTGTTGCAATATGACACTATCTTCCTGAGAGTTGATAATTCACAAAAGTGCTCACGCCAACCTGCATCATAGCTAATACCTCTGTTTTAAAGAGAACCTGTACTGAGTAAAATTATTTAAAATAAACACATGAGGTAACTTCAAATGAACATTACATAGTTACCTTGCCATCAGTTCCTCTCAGAAGCTCACCATTTTCTTCTGACAATGATCCCTTCCAGTTCTGACAACATTTTGTCAGAACTGAAATATATCAGTTGCTGTCAGTTATATATCAGTTGCTGTCAGTTACAGCTGAGAGGAGAACTGATGTGTCCATGTTTCCCTATGACTCAAGTGGGCGATATTACAGTTTAACTGTGTGCTGACCAGGAAGCTGTTATGGGGTAATGGCCATTTTGTTTTGCAACATTCTGTTTTGCATAGCATTTTAGTAAGGTGGATTTTTGGTCCTTTTTAGCCCCTTACACACTCCTAGAAGTTCTGGTTCATGGGCTGGCTGGGCAATCTGTAACTCTGGGTGTTTAAAGTCCTACTCCATAGAGCCACATGAATCCATGCCGTGCACTGATGAGGACCAATCAATCCAAAAACATTCTGTATGCATGTTGGATTAGTGTGGCTCTGTAGTATTAACCACTTAAAGAGAGTCTGAAGCGAGAATAAATCTCACTTCAGACCTCATAGATAGCAGGGGCATGTGTGCCCCTGCTAAAACGCCGCTATCCTGCGGCTTAACGGGGGTCCCTTCACCCCCAAATCCCCTCCGTACAGCCGGGGAGCGCTTCCGCATTGAGGCAGGGCTAACTGCCGCAGCCCTGCCCCACGCGCCTCTGTCAGCGCATATCTCCGCCTCTCCCCCGCCCCTCTCAGTCTTCCTTCACTGAGAGGGGCGGGGGAGAGGCGGCGATGTGCCGCTGATAGACGCGACTGGAGGCAGGGCTGCAGCCGTTAGCCCTGCCTCCAGGAAGAGAATAAATCACGACTAAATGTACGACCAAGTTTTGCGGGGGTGGGTTTAGGGGTGAAGGGACCCCCGTTAAGCCGCGGGATAGCGGCGTTTTAGCAGGGGCACACATGCCCCTGCTAACTATGAGCTCTGAAGCGAGATTTATTCTCGCTTCAGAGTCTCTTTAATGACAACCAGACTTATAAAAACGTCCTGCTAGAGCCTCTCAATGGCTCCAGGACTTTTTTTAAGTCAGACAGTGCTGCTGCCGCTGTGCGCGTGAAAATAGTGGGGAAAAAACTCACCAAAGAAATAATACTCCTTTATTTCCAAATACTATATTGTTACCATAATTTGTACTAGGGACATCATTCAAATTTTGTGATAAGCAGGACAAATATGCAGATGCAATGTGTGGGTTTTATGCACAGTAGCAGTGTTTATATGAAAACTATTGGGCAGGGGCGTTGCTAGGATCCTAAGAGATCCGGGGCACTCCAGCTGAAAAATGGGTGGGGCCACATACCAGAATGTGGGTGTGGTCGTGGGTGGAGCGAAATTTACATGAACTTAACAGTGGCCTAAGTAAGCCTGCCCAGAAAAATGTTGGATGAAGCCCCCCGCTCCATTACTACAATAAATAAATGCAGCATATCACATGAATAGGCAGTGCCACTTAAACATACGGTAACTAGGCAGCGTTACCTGGCTTTTTTCCTGGCTGGTCTGGTTTCTGCTGGACAGGCGGGCTGGCCTGCCACCTGTTTTTTCTGGCAGTCCCTCCATATCATTACCGGACTTTCTAGTGGACCCCATCCCATGCTCCCACGGGCCTCCCATTGAGGCACCACAACTCCCAGCATGCCCCCATAGAATAACCACAGCTCCCTGCATGCCCCCATAAAGGCACCACAATATGGGACCTACATGCCCCCATAAAGGCACCCAACATGAGACCACAGCTCCCAACATGCCCCCATAGAGGCACCACAGCACCTAGCATACCCCCATTGATGCGTCACAGCTCCCAGCATGCCCCCATTGAGGCTCTACAGTTCCACAGCTCTGAGTCTGCCTGGGAACATTCGGGGCACCCCAGAATAATTCCGTGGCACTTGCCACTGATCTTTGGGGCTAGCAACGCCCTTGCTATAGGGGATGAAATTGGAGAAATAGTGTATTTTTTCATTTTTTTCCTTGTTTTTCCCTTTAAAATGCATAGAAAATAAAGTAATTATTGAAAACAAATATCAGCCCCCAAAAGCCCAATTAGTGGTGAAAAAAACAAGATATAGATCATTTAATTGTGATTAGTAGTGATTAAGCTATTGGCAAATGAAAGGGATGTGCACTGAAAGGTGAAAATCGCTCTTGTCCGTTAGGGTAAAAACCGCTTTGGATGAAGTGGTTAAGCTGACACATCGTTGCATTCCAGCAGATCTGGAGGTGTGTTTAGCTATCAGGGGCAACAAAGGGGTGATTTGCATATTCAGTATGTGATGCATCGTGGGACACCTCAGAGCTCACTCTAACCTGAATGATCACCAATACCTTCTGTTTTAATAAGGCAAACTTCTGTTTTACAATTCTGAGTTTCTGAATGTTATTATATGCATAGAAGCCCAGCAGCCCCTCCCTCTCCCTCTCAACCAATTATGTGACAGATATGTGTGTGGGGATCCTGTTAAGGAAAGGGCAAATCTCACAGTTCAAATGTACACATCACTTGAATTTTTTACAAATTTAAGTTCTCATTTTGGAGCAGAGTCGTTCCACATTTTTGCTAACTGCAGAAATGCCTAGTGGATGTGTCAGTTTCCTGAGTACCCCAGGTGTGTAGGGAGCCTTCAAACGCTTCTGACTGTTTGCAGCCAATTATTGGTGATTAAAAAAAAAAAATCTCAAAAGCTATTTTCACCGATGAGACTGAATGTGGGAATAGCAAATCAAGGCTTCTAGCAGGTGATCCAGTTAACTAGCAGCTGTGTCAGTTGTGCAGTGATTTGATTGCCCCAGCTTCCTTCTTCCTGGGAATCTTGTTTTCTTGACTTTCTTATCACTATTGATTACTCATGCAGGAAGAGGGAGTTACTTGGGGCTTGCTGATTATTTCAAATATGTATTGATTTAATGGTTGGAAAAATGATTTATGTTTTATTGTGATTGTTTTAGATCTTCGTAGTGGGCAGCTAATTGAAATGGAAAGATATTTTTTTAGGAACAATAAATTATAAAATAATATAAGTAATAAAGATATAGATCAAGGGTTGGCGATATTCACTTTAAGGCCAGTTGCTCACCTATAAATTGCGAAATCAGCCTTCAAAAGACCCTTTGCTAAGGTGTGGCGAAAGGATCATATGCATAGCGCTGCCCCCTAGTGACATACAGAGCTGCTCAACTCCGGATCCGGGAGACATCCAGATAGTTGAGCTCCACTTTCAAAGTCACGGAGAGCTCTGTCTTCTGAAGCTTGTTATCTCAACCGTCAGTCACTATATCTTCTTTTCCTTTCCAGAGGACAGGTCAGTAGTTCACTAGCCTGCTCTGTAAAATCATTTAGCATGCTGAGTAGTGTGTAAACTGCAAATACTAGAGAATGATGCAATGTTATAAAAAACACTATAACTGAAAATAAAAATATGAGAATATTTTCTTTGCTACTAATGTTATAGTAATTATCCATACTACACAACCAATTCATTTTATCATATATTTTTTTTATTTCGCTTCAGTGTCTCTTTAGTCCGTAGAACCACTGTTACTGTCAGCACTTAATAAATGAGAACAATTCAAATACATTGTAGTATATTTAAACATAAACCCACATACACCACCTCTTTGATTTCCAATGCCCCAGATGGTTGCTCTTCATAATGTTTAAGGGCTTTGCCTCTGACACAGACCTGGGTTCAAATCTCAGCTTTTCAGTAAGTTTTAAAGAGTCCTTTGGCTAGAGTCCCTAACACTGCTACTGCCCACTGACCGCGCACTAGTGGCTGCAGCACAAGCGCTTTGAGTCTGCCAGGAGAAAAACGCTACATAAGGGCCAGCGCACACCAAAAAGCGCTAGCATAACAGCAAACTCTTAGCGCTTTTTGAAGTGATTTCTTAAGGGGATTCTAGGCATGTGCCTAGCGATTTTCTAAGCATGCCTCGCAATTTTTGGAGCGTTTTGGTGTAATGGTTTTTTTATATTTTGTTACAGTAAAGGTGTAACTTAACAGCTTCTGTAACAAAAACGCTTGGAAAATCGCTCTGATCTAGCGCTTTTCAGAGCGACTTTTCCACTTTCCTATACTTTAACATTGAGCCTGAATCGCCTTAGAAATCAACAAAAATGCTGCAGGTGCTAAGTTTGCGTTTGGGGAAAAAACGGATTGCTCTGGTGTGCACCATCCCATTGAAATACATTAGCCAATCGTTTTGCAAAGCGCAAACTGTTTTAAAAATGCTCAGAACCGCTCTTGGTGTGCACCAGCCATAAATGTTATTTGTCTTTGTCTACATTCTGTACAGTAATTGTTCCTAAACCAGCTCCTTAAACAATCAGGATCAGCTGGTTCAGGTGACAGTGCCAAGGTATATGTAGTCATCCTACCAGTTACATAACATAACTGTCCATCTTGAAGGTGGTCTCTGGCCTAGTTACCAGACTTCTACAAAATGGATGCCTGTATGGTACCTTAGTGGTCCTGTACCCCTGTAAAATAGGAGTTATTTGTAGAGATCAAGCATGGGATGAAAGAAGTAGCCACGCTCGCTCTCTAGTTTTTATCTCTGTAGTTTCTTCTCACAATTAGTTTTCCTCTCTCTCTCTGACGTGGTTCTTTCTGCGTTGTACATGAGGGCGTCCTTATTCTTGTCCATGTTCCTCCTCTCTCTCACGCCCCTTACTTTACATGAGATATTTCCAGAGATAAATCTCTCCCTGAATGTTTGACAGGAGAGAAAGCTAGATGTGTGAGAGAATTCCTGCTAGGACCAGAGGGGTCACTTGAGAAATGGCCGCCTGACTGCGTTGTGCGCCTTCTGATGAAAACACATGGTCCATCAGCCTCCAGCTTTCCTGGGCATACACTTGTGCTCGTATTTATCCCAGCAGTTTAAACATAAATATATCTTTACATCCTGTAGGCCTCAAAATACAGCTAATCACGCTTCACCATGGTAACCTGAACCATTCCCATATTTCTCTTGTGCAAACCACTCTTATTTGTTTAATTTACTTGGTGTTTGTTTATCGTTCAGTTCAGAAAGCCCGTCTGTGTGAAGCCCATGCGTAATTTTAAGAGGATAAACGGCAAAGTGTCGGCTTTGGTGATTCTTTTTTAGCATACTCAGAGCTTTTTTTTTTTTTTTTTTTTTTTTTTATTGCGCTTCTTTCTGAGAGAAAATGGTTTGGAGTGTTAAGGGATTTCCTGATGGGGAGGATTTTTAATCATTTCAGTTAGTTACGAGCGCACGTAACGTGGGTGAGCGGCATTGCAGGCTTCCCACGGGCCTGTTGTTCTGGGGAAGATTTCCCAGCCCTGGGGGGGCATAGGGAAGCAGGGGAAGGAGGAGGTGATTGCAGCAGAGGTAGAAGGATGAGGATCTGGGAGAGAGGGCCAGTGTGAGAGAGGTCTGCGCGGGCTGACGTAAGAAAGGGGCGAGAGGGGCCCAGCAGGAAGCAGTCTGGGATGGGGCTAACCTCTTCACTGCTGCAGGGATCAAAACACAGGATCCCTCTTCTCAGTCACTGCTGTCTGTGAGACCCCAGCAGACTTCCCTGTCCCCACATCCCCTCTAGAGCCGCCTCTGCTGATGTACTGAATCAATTACAACCACTCTTCTCTGTGTGTGTGTGTGTGTGTGTGTGTGTGTGTGTGTGTGTGTGTGTGTGTGTGTGTGTGTGTGTGTGTGTGTGTGTGTGTGTGTGTGTGTGTGTGTGTGCGCCTCACTACCAGTCAGAGCTCGCATAAACCTCTACAATGTTACGCTGCCCATTTAACGGTTAAATAGGTTGATTCTCTCAGGTGGGTGGACATTGTAATAATTTACCATCGCCCTCCCAGATGAATTTTACGGTGCTGTGCTGAGCCCTGTAGCTATGGGAACCACATTAAACACAGTCTCTGACTTTTTAATATAAAATCGCCAGGCAGCTGAGGGAGAGGAAAGTGTTTTGTGGTATTGAAAAGGGACTAAGAGGAAAGAGCCGCAACCCCCCCCCCCCTCCCCCCCCCAAAAAAAAAAACCTTAAAAGAAATGCAGCTGAGCCTTTTTAAACAGAAGGTTTTCATTTAAGTTTTTGTTTTTCATTTAAGTCTCACTCCCAATCTCAAGTTTCGAGACATACAGTATACATCAGCCTTTCTCAACCTGCTTACCCTGGAGGAACCCTGCACATAACTTTTGGATCTCAAGGAACTCCTGCAAACAAATTTTTGATCTCAGTGAACCCCATGCATTTATTTTGCAGGAGGCGTGGTCTTTAAAAGTAGGCGAGGCTGTTTATTTCATTATCCCCTATTACACTGCCACTCATTATGTCCTCATTATTATTCTGACCCCCTAAATTAGTGCTTCTTTTTACAGTACTTCCTATAATAAAGTGCTCTTATACTTCCCCCATGAATGGGGAAATCCCAAGGAACCCCTGCAGAGTCCTCAAGGAACCCTGGTTGAGAAAGCCTGGTATACATTATTCTTATTATTTTATTTTCATAGCGCAGCATCTTCCATACACCTACAAAACAGATTGTGTTTAGCATAGGTGCATGAGACGTTGAGATTAGAACTCTGTACAATCAGGACATCCAGCAGACCTAGACATTGTTGTGTGGCTTGACAAATAACCAATACTGGTACACAGGGCCAAACAGAGGGGACCCAAGTGAATCTGGAGCCCGGTGAACAGTGCCACACACGTCCCAGCTGCAGTTTGTGTCTGCCCTTCTGACTGCCCATTAATGTGGTGACAGGTGCCGGGTGGCTCATCCAGGAGTTACCTTAGTCAGTTAGTGAATAAAGAGACAAAGGGGAGAAAAGGATTTTTACTTACTTGGGGCTCCTTCCAGCCCCCTGTAATCCGTCACCTCCCTCAATACCCTTCCGGTTCGATCTATTGAGCTCCGGTGAAGTCTGAACAATCCAACAATCCAATCTTAGTGTGTTTAGGCCTTAAAAAATTGAGATTTGCCATGGTTGGGCAGAGGGAAGTGAGGAGGGTCCCATTAGGTTTGCCCAGTATGGGGCACAAAAAATTCTGGAGGCGGCCCTGCTGGTACATGTTCATATGATAAATCACAGCAGAATGAGAAACTGTCTAGATGGTAGCAAGTTAGAAATATTAGGGAAGGAGACACAGGGGTTAGTGGGTGAGACAGTAGACCTCCAATGCTACTTTTAGGAAATTAGAGGCTTTATTGTACAGATTAAGTGCCTTGAGAGTAACTTTGAAGGTTTCCAGGTTTAGAGCATGGCAGACAGGCTGTAGGAGAGAGTTCCAAAAGAGAGTGGCCACTCGTGATAAGTCCTGGAATGAGAGGAGGTGACCAAACTAAAGGGTCTACTTGGAGGTAGAGATGTTAGCGAACCGTTCGCTAGCGAATCTCTATGGGCAAATACTACTTCCGGGTCGCTATGACCCGGAGTAGTACGGAAAGTTATCAAATGGAGCTGCAATAGAACCTTGTAATGTTATAGTCACAGCCGTGGCCTAGAGCTTCATATGAGTGCAGCTAGATTCCACTGCTCATGCCCAAACCCTAACCGTTCACAAGATGTCGCCTAGGCAACAGAAGGCCTTTGTGATCTCAAATATAGCAAGACTGTGCCTGTGGTAGTATGCTGGCATAGTGGTTAGTCTCTCGCCTTGCAGCGCTGGGTCCCTGGCTGAATTCCAGTCAGGGCACTATCTGCATGGAGTTTGTATGCTCTCTCCGTGTCTGCATGGGTTTCCTCCGGGCACTCCCATTTTCCACCCACATGCAAAATATGTACTGATAAGTTAATTGGCTTTCCCCTAAAAAACATTGGCCCCAGACTGTGATAGACATAGGACTATGGTAGGGATTAGATTGTGAGCCCCTCAGAGGGGCAGTAAAGGGACATGACTGTATACTCTGTACAGCGCTGTAGAAGATGTCGGTGCTATATAAATTCTAAATAATGATAGGGCAGCATGGTGACGTAGTGGTTAGCTCTCTCGCCTTGCAGCGCTGGGTCCTAAGTTTGAATCCCAGCCAAGGCACTATCTGCACAGAGTTTGTATGTTCTCCCAGTGTCTGTGGGTAGGAAACTCAGTTTTCCTCCCACATCCCCAAACGATACATACATAGACATATGACTATGGTAGGGATTAGATTGTGAGCTCCTTCCGAGGGACAGTTAATGGGACCCTGAGTGCTGAATAAAAATGAAATGAAATTTGAACTCTGAACCCTTCTCCTGGTCCTGGTCTTTGTAAGTCTCCATGCCCAGTTCTCTAAAGCCTGAATCACGCTGGAGGCTTACGGCGACCAGCCTGATGGCGGGACCACGCACGCTCGACTTCACCAAAGAGTCACCGATTGCCGGAGCCGCCAACGGGACCAGGAGAGGGGAAAAGAGGATGCCGGAGGACCTTGGGGGCTGGGGGAAGCTCCAGGTAAGTCCAAATTTCGTTTTTATTCAGCACTCAGGGTCCCTGTAAATGAAAAGACAATGTACTCTGTACAGCACTGCGGAAGATGGCGCTATATAAATACTAAATAATAATAATAACTTTGCAGGATTGCTCCACCAGTGGCAAAGGTTTCTTGTTGGGATTTGTAAAGTAACGTGTATTTGGACTTGGTGACTTGGATAAGCCAGAGTCAGGGTTCGTTCACATTGGAGGCGTTTTCGTCCTTTGTTCATGCGCGGGCCATTTTTAAAATCGCCCCCCCCAAACGCGTGTGCAATGAATGTCTCGGAGAAGGTTCATATCAGCGTGGTCGTGCACAGTCCGTTCAGTAAAGCGGTGCGTGGACCATTTTTGAGGCGATTCCACCTCAATGGAAAGTATAGGAGAGACGCAAAATGCTCACAAAATCGCTTTGTGCAGCGATTGCGTTCGTGTTTTTAAGACTAAATACATTGGGCTTGATTCACAAAGCGGTGCTAACTGTTAGCACACTTGTGAAAAGCCCCTTATCACGGCAAAAGATGCTTAGGGCGCGCTAATTAGCAAAGTCCGGTGCACGCGAAACGGCGCACCCGATGTGCCTATAAGGGCACATTGGGTGCGACCTTAACGTCGCATAGTGCGGCACGGAGGTTGAAAAGGTATCTAGTGTCCGCCTCCTGGGAACTCAGATCTCCAGTGACCTGGGCTGAAAGACTCACACGAGCACCACACAGAGGAAGGCACAACAAAGACTCTTCTTCCTTCGTCAACTGAGGAAATTCGGAATGGAACAGGAGCTTATGTCAAACTTCTACTCTGCCACTATAGAATCCGTCATCTGCACCTCTATTCTGGTGTGGTATGCTGGTTCCTCAAACAGAGACAAATACAAGCTTCAGAGGGTCATCAGGTCGGCGGAGAGAATCATCGGGAAACCACTCCCCTCGCTTGACCTCCTCTACAACTCCAGACTGCGCTCCAGAGCACAAAGGATTGCAAACGACCGCTCACACCCAGGCCACCGATACTTTAACGTGCTCCCATCCGGCAGAAGGCTACGGTCCATTTCCACCAAGACAGCTAGGCACATGAACTCCTTCTTCCCTGCTGCCGTTAAACTCTGGAATTCCATTCACTGGCTCCCCCCCCCTCAGGCCGGTAGTCAGACCATAGGGGTTCGCTGTGTCCTGCCCCATTGCCCTAAATTAGTCCCTCCCTTGTTCAAGCTGCACCTACCACTGCACTATTGCTTCTTCACTGCAATACGTCATCCATTGGTTGCTGCCGCTGTCATTGCTGTTGGATGTCGTGGTTAGATGTTGATGTCATGGTTGCTATTAGATGTGTACTGTTGTTGCCTTCTCATTGTCTCTTTGTGTTTGTTTTTGCTGCTGAGTTCTCTGTCCGTGCCAAACCCAATTCCGGGCATGACCCAGTCATGCTTGGCGAAATAAACTTGATTCTGATTCTGATTCTGATTTTCGTCGCACCGCGATGCTACGTTTCTTGCGCACCAGACTTTGCATGCGGCCTGATTCACCTTTCTGCATGCTAACTACTTAGCACCCTAGTTAACACACCCTTTAGACATGCTAACTAGGTTAGCACCGAATAGTGAATCAGGCCCATTGTATTTATTCTTTTCCAGGTCAAAATGTTCACTTCCTGACTGACGTCAGGAAATGAAAAGCCGCAATCACTCGGCAAAACCGCTTAGGAATCGCAAACACCCCCCCCCCCCCCCCCCCCTCACGCAATGTGAACGAGGCCTCACATCTGTAGCAATTTGGAAGACGACTCTCTCTGAGGGGTTTGGGGTGAAGTCAGCGATGGCTTTGATGCTGTCAGTGCAATAGGTGGAGGAAAACTAGAACAAATATAATTATAGTGATGGAAACTCGAGGACTTAATTGTATTTAATAAGTAACAAGACAAATTACTAACTATTATTTGAAATGTGGCCATTCCTTGTGAAACACCCAGTGTGATTATGTTCTGCTCACAAAGCGTTGCCAGGCCGAGGATGAACTCCCAAGAAGAACACTTGTCATATTTTATACATTTTTAATTATAGTGTTAAATCTATGAATGAAATACTCTAACATTAGTTTTCTTTGAAGTCCATCTCCATCATTAATATTTATTCTCTGCTTCCATTAACTTAAATATAGTTCCACTTGCCCCAAACCCTCCTGCCCCCACAGCCTCCCTTCCCCTGTAGGGATTAGCTTTGGAAATTGGCTTTCCGTGGCGGAAATAGGAATGCAGAGATCTGAATTCCACAGAACACTGCATTACCGAGATTCAGAAATCTTAGGCCAAACACAGGACAGAAGTATTGGGCCAATCAGGGAATCAGTATTTTACCTAGGAAATTTTAGGCCAATCACGAGACCAGAAGATTTAAGCCAATAAGAGAATTCGGAAGTGTACCGCGGTTGTACGCATAATAACGTACATCCGTAAAATATAGCGGATTTCGCAAAAAAAAAAACAACCCTTTTTTTTTTTTAAAGCGGTTCTCCATCCTAATATAAAAAATCCTGCAGCGCTGCTGTAAAGAAAAGTTCTATTTCCCTGCAGTGTCTTGTCTCACGAAGCTGCCCTGCAGACCCCACATCACTCCACCACCGGTGCCTGGCCCCGCCTCCCCTCTCTACCTGGAGAAAACCGCCAAGTTATTTACTGCAGTAAATAGCCGGGCATTTTTTGACAGGGGAGGCGGAGCCAGGCGCCGGAAGTGTAGTGATGCGGGGTCTTCGGGGCGGCCTTGTGAGACGAGGCACCGCAGGGAATATATTTTCTTTACAGCAGCGCTGCAGGATTTTTATTTTAGGATGGAGATACTTTAAATTACGTATCGTATTTTTCGGACTACAAGACGCTCCTAACCATAAGACGCACCTAGGTTTAGAGGACAAAAACCAGGGGAAAAAATATACTAAATCTGGTGCATCTTGTGGATTATACACCATTGTACCTCTTGTGTCTCCCTGTATCCTCCTCTGTCCCCCTTGTGTCCCCCTCTGCCCCCTTGTGTCCCCCTCTGCCCCCTTGTGTCCTCCTCTGCCCCCTTGTGTCCTCCTCTGCCCCCTTGTGTCCTCCTCTGTCCCCCTTGTGTCCTCCTCTGTCTCCTTGTGTCCTCCTCTGTCCCCTTGTGTCCGCCTATATCCTACTTGTGTCCTCCTCTGTCCCCCTTGTGTCCTCCTCTGTCCCCCTTGTGTCCTCCTCTGTCCCCCTTGTGTCCTCCTCTGTCCCCCTTGTGTCCTCCTCTGTCTCCTTGTGTCCTCCTCTGTCCCCTTGTGTCCGCCTATATCCTACTTGTGTCCTCCTCTGTCCCCCTTGTGTCCTCCTCTGTCCCCCTTGTGTCCTCCTCTGTCCCCCTTGCTTACTTTGTTTTGTGTGTGCATAGAAGACATCAATATTAAAGAGGAACTGAAGAGAGAGGTATATGGAGGCTGCCATGTTTATTTCCTTTTAATCAATACCAGTTCCCTGGCAGCCCTGCTGGTCTATTTCTATGCAGTAGTATCTGAATAACACCAGAAACAAGCATGCAGCTAGTCTTGTCAGATCTGACTTTAAAGTCTGAAACACCTGATCTGCTGCATGCTTGTTCAGGGGCTATGGCTAATAGTATTAGAGGCAGAGGATCAGCAGGGCAGCCAGGCAACTAGTATTGCTTAAAATGAAATAAACATGGCAGCCTCCATATACCTCTCTCTTCAGTTCCCCTTTAAGGCGTTCTTATACAGAACTTTAAGTGAAAGGAATATAGAGGCTGCCATCTCCATCTTCTAATAACCAGCGCTGCGTAATATGTTGGCGCTTTATAAATTCAATAAATAATAATAATAATAACCAATGCCAGTTGCCTGGCTTCTGTGCTGATGCTCTGCCTCTAGGGCTCTTTCACACCAGAGTCCTTTTTCAGCGTTTCAACGCAAAGTCGAAACTTTGCGGTGACCAAGGTAAAATGAATGTCCATAGACTTTCATTTTACCTTTTACACACGACGCTGTGTTTCGATACTACGTACTCGGGAGCATTTTATCGTCAGACATCAGCGTTTTCCCGTCGGGTTAATGAATTACTACCGCCGATACTCAGCATCGCACCGCAGCATTATGACGACACGCCGCAGCCTATTCAACGTGCTCAGCAAACTGCTCCTGCACACATTGTCTAATGTGAAAGAGGTCTAATACTTTTATAGCTTTGGCCCAGTATGAGATTGCAGATCAGATGCTCTGATTCTGGTCTGACTCCCCTGGCTGCATGCTTGTTGCAGGTGTGACTTAAAAACAACTAAAGCCAAAAGCTAAGCAAAACCTCCATATGGCTCTCACTTCAGGTTACCTTTATCAGAAACTGGCAGTTAGCCGAACAACAGAATACCCAAGCAGCTCTTCGTGAACCCAAAACCACTAGGAAAGTATAGGGGACTTGGAGACTGAAAAACCCTCCTACTAAAAAACAACGCTTTGTGTGATTTGCCTTCTTCAAACAGAAGGTACTTGCAAGAATTCAGCTTTAACCACTTGAGGACCGCAGTGTTAAACCCCCCTAAAGACCAGGCTAGGTTTTACTTACCGTGTCACACGGCTGTCCCCAGTACAGCGATGCTGCTGATTGCAGCGCTGTACATGTAAATAGACAGCGATCACGCCGTCTAACAGTCTCCCGAGCGGCAATAGCCGCTCTGAGACTGAAGGCGGGGCACAGCTCCGCCCCCAAGCAGGAGATGCGCGCGCAGCCTGTGTGCGATCTCCTGCATTAGCCGGCTCCAGGACCTGACACCAATTGGCGTTAGGCGGTCCTGGGGCTGCCGCCGTGGCCACGCCCATTGGTGTGGAGCGGTCGTAGAGTAGTTAAAGGGACACTTAAGTCTGGCCCCGCCGGCAGCCACTTCCGGTTTCGGCGATAGGAGCCAACAGACCAGGAACGCGAGTGATTTTTCCCGGCCACAATAGTGCCCTCTATGCTGCTATATGATATATACTCTATGCTATAGCAGCATAGAGGGCGCTATTGTGGCCGGGAACGCGAAGAATCACTCGCGTTCTCGGCCTGTCGGCTCCTATCGCCAAAACCGGAAGTGACTGCCGGCGGGGCCAGGAGCATCTGATGGAGTCTGTGTGGGCACAATACAGCTGCAGGGGGCTGCTGGAAGCCCCAGGTGAGTAAAACTCATTTTTTTCCACAGAATTAAGTGTCCCTTTAAGTGAACATCTGTGGTTACCCGCAATGCACCGCTACTGAATATGCAAACGATCTCTGTATTCCCCCTGGAGCCAGGCTTGCATCCAGAACTGCTGGTGTAGAACAAGCCTGTAGCTTATATTTTTACAGAGCCACACCAACCCCACATGCAGACAGCCTGTTTGGGACTTTTGGTCCTCCATAGTGCATGACAGGAATTGATATGGCACTATGGGATAGGGCTTGGACCAGTACAACAGAATACCCAGATAGCTAAAGTAATGCAGCCACGCAGAGCAGGCTCACAGATGGCCGTAACACAGAGACGCTCATGTACAGAAAATAAAGCTGCACGTTGGGGACTCCATGCTACTGCATGGGCCATCCGTGTGCCTGCGCAATGCAATCGCGGTCGTACATAATAATTGTCACGCAAGTAATCCTCCACCGGATAAAGCGGACCTGAACTCAGAACTTCCTCTCTGCTCTAAAAGATACGCAACAGCATAATGACCTTTAAAGGAAAAAAATTCTTTGTTACTGCTGATCCAAATCCTAAAATAAATCTGCACTCTATTTCCTGCTTTCATGGAAGCAGACATATTGTTAAAGGATACCCGAAGTGACATGATGAGATAGACATGGGTATGTACAGTGCTCAGCACACAAATAACTATGCTGTGTTCCTTTTTTTCTTCCTCTGCCTGAAAGAGTTAAATATCAGGTATGTACGTGGCTGACTCAGCCCTGACTCAGACAGGAAGTCACTACAGTGTGACCCTCACTGATAAGAAATTCCAACTATAAACACTTTCCTAGCAGAAAATTGCTTCTGAAAACAAAAAAGAGATAAAAAGGACAAAATCTTATCAGTGAGGGTCACACTGTAGTCACTTCCTGTCCGAGTCAGGACTGAGTCAGCCACTTACATACCTGATATTTAACTCTTTCAGGCAGAGAAAGAAATCGTGTCACTTTGGGTATCCTTTAACATCCTGTGTTTCCAAATGAGTGTACCTGACATCTCTGCCATGGCAGTTAGGTGACAGAGGGGAGAGATCAAACTTGTGATTAGACACAAATGAGGGGGAGTTAGATAGGCTAAACTCTCTAGATACACACAGGGTGAATTTCTCTCTGTTTTCGTTCTGTCCTGTGCAAGAGTTCAGGTCCACTTTTATGTCAGAGATTGTTTAGAGGCTTCCCCCTACTGGGGTATTTTGAGGCCCCTTTTCCACGGACAGTTGATAGGCAGTGAAAAGCCTCTCAAACTCTCACATCTGTTTGCTACTGCCTTGTAACTGCTCACTGCTACCTCATAACTGCTTGCTGAGCACACAGTTCAACTGCCTTTGGAAATATATTTCCTGCTGATCCTCTGTCTCTAATACTGTTAGCCATACACCCTGAACAAGCATGCAGCAGATCAGGTGTTTCTGACATTATTGTCAGAACTGACAAAATTAGCTGCATGTTTATTTCTGGTGTAATTCAGACACTACTGTAGCCAAATAGATCAGTAGGGCTGCCAGGCAACTGGTATTGTTTAACAGGAAATAAATATGGCAGCCTCCATATCCTTCTCACTTCAGTCGTCCTTTAAGGTAGTCATACGCGATTCAGGCTAGGTTCACAGTGGGACGTTGCATTGTAATGCAACCTTAAAGTCGCAATGCAGCATTACAACGCAAAGCAACAAAAAGGTGGTAAGGCATACATTAATGCTGTGTTACCATTGCATACAGTAGGTACAGTGGAGCATACAGGCAATGAATAGTATGCTTTCCTGTATTTAACGTCTGCATTTAGAGGTAACGGATGCAGCAAGACAAGAAGAGACAAATAACATTTATATTGTGCTTTTCTCCTGGCGGACTCAAAGCGCCAGAGCTGCAGCCACTAAGACGCGCTCTATAGGCAGTAGCAGTGTTAGGGAGACTTGCCTAAGGTCTCCTACTGAATAGGTGCTGGCTTACTGAACAGGCAGAGCCGAGATTCGAACCCAGGTCTCCTGCGTCAGAGGCAGAGCCCTTAACCATTACACCATCCAGCAGAACGTTATCATAACGCAACATTTACAATGCGTTTTCAACGTTGCACTGTGACTGTCGCATAGGGTTAACATTGCAGTGTGGTAACCTGCGTGATAAGACTTTATTATCACAGAACAATAACATCCCACTATGAACCTAGCCTCAACCGAAACATTTCATATTCAATTATTTTCCTAAAATAAATGGTTGATTGTATAGAAAAAAATCGATCAAATTTTCAATCATTTAATCTATCCACCATGGTGGAAAACTCTGAGGGCCGGTTTCCAGTAGCCGCCGTGCGTCCTGCGAGACGCGTGGCGGCACTTCCTTCCTGTGCGAGTACGCAGCCGGAAGCCATGCAGGGCTATGGGATTCGCTGCCTCCCGCCTGAAAAAATGCTGCAGTGTCGGCCAAATCACTAAGGCAAGCGATTCAGACGGCGGCAGCCTATGATCCCCTATGGCAGAGTTTCCCCGCACGATTTCCTATCGGGGAAACTCAGCGGATTCAGCCCAATTTCTGCAGCAGTGGAAATGGGCCAGAATTAATTTTTAGAAAAAAATTGAATAGTGTATGGTGGATTGGTTTGATTTTTCAATCAATTAAGAAAACTGAATTAATTCAGTTAACCCCTCCTGGCGGTATGAAAAATTCCACCAGGAGGCAGCGCAGCAGTTTTTTTTTGTTTTTGTTAAATCATGTAGCGAGCCCAGGCCCTTCGGCGATCTCCGATCAGGAAATCCCGTTCAAAGAACGGGATTTCCTGGAGGGCTTCCCCGTCGCCATGGCGACGGGGCGGGATGACGTCACCGACGTCGTGACGTCATTGGGAGTCCCGATCCACCCCTCGGCGCTGCCTGGCACTGATTGGCCAGGCAGCGCACGGGGTCTGGGGGGGGGGGCGCGCGCCGGGACGGATAGCGGCGATCGGGCGCGGGGCGGCGGCGATCGCAGTGCTAGCTGCGTCCAGCAAAAAAAAAATTAAGGAAATCGGCCGTGCATGGCCTGAGAAAACCTCCTGCGCGGCTTACCCCGAACTACGTTCGGGGTTACCGCCAGGAAGGTTTAAAAGTAAAGTTGAAAAGAACAAATCGTGTGGTGTTTGGCCACCTTCACAGAGTGAAAGACGTCAGTTATTATGATTACTTTTATTCATTGATATAGGGCTGACAGATTTTCCTCTGCACAGTTCAGAGTATGCTTGCCTTGCTTACAAGGGCGAAAAGGGATACTGTGCATATTCAGTAGTGGAGCATTGTGGGTAACCACAAATGTTCACTTATAGCTGAATTATTGCACGTTTCCTTCTGTTTTAAGAAGGCAAATTTCACCAAGCATTGCTTATTAGTAGGAGGGCTTTTCGGTCTCTTGTATCCCCCTATATATTCCTAGTGGTGTGGGTCACCCTGAGCTTCTTGGTTACTCCAGATTATAGTACACAAATTCATATTGTTTCCAATAGAGCTTTCTTTCTCTGCGCTCTCACTCATTAAAATACTTGGAAAAAGTAAAGTTTCTGCCCCATGTGAAGGCCTCTTCTGATATAATCAGATACTAACTAGGAGCCAGTCTGTTATGTGTGTGTAACATGCATCTCAGCTATTAATGAACATATTTATTGACGTCTACAAATGAATAGGAGTTTGAGATGCATCTGCACTGCCCCCTGGTGTTTAATCTCTGAAGTGGCAAGGGCAGCTGTGAAGGTTGTTTGAATTACTATATACTGGATAGCCAGTAAAGTGGCATAGCACTGCTAGTTTGTATGGGTGTAAATGAATGTACAAAGTATTACAGGCAGATTTATGATACATTGTTAATATAAAAGAACTGCAGGGAGAGTAATGCTAAGGGCAAGTCTAGCAAGAAACACAATATCTGTTGTTATATAAATACCATAGGGCTGAATCATCAACACAAGGCAAAGATTGGTGCAGATATGTAGGAACAAGAGTAACCAGTCCAAACACCGGCATAATGATGGTACCTGTGACCCCGGGGAGGAAGGGGGTTGTTCCTTCTTCTGCAGAGTAGCGCATGGAGTGGGGTATTTTTACCTGCTCCAGCGCTTTGTGTCTCCTCTGTGCTTCCCAGCAGCCACATTCTGTCTGCTGCCATCTTCCTGCTGCCTGTCACGTGACCGATGCAAGTTACATAGACGGACACATAGAGGGTGCAGCTGCCAGGAAACACAGAAGGGATCTGTACCCCAGGAGCAGGTAAATATTACACTGCTCCTTGGGCTACTCTGCAAGGTGAGGAGAGGGTGGCAGGGTAAGTTGGTGTGTGTGTATATGTATGGGGGGGGGGGGGGTAGCGTGTTGCTAGCCATACTTCCAGGGGAATGTTGATTTCCAGGGAACCCCATGCTTATTTTGCAGGGAGGTCCTGTACCTGCTCGTTAAACCCCAGTCTAAATCCTTGTGTCTTTCAATAATTGTGCTCCAGTTCTCTTTGCATTGGTTTGCTGAACCTTCTCCTGTGTAGCTGGAGGTCTCTGAGGGTTGGTACATATCAGCCAGTGTTCACTTCTGATTGCCGTATATAGGACCCAAATAATCTGATCTGATTGTCCACTGGTTGGAAATATATTGTTTTGCCAATCAATTGATAAAACAATTGTTTATTGGCTATTTTCAGTCACCGAACAGTAAATATCAATAGATTGTGCACATGTCATGCTGTTCCAGTGTATAAATGATGGATCAAATCTATGAGCTTTCATATATGTGGCATTCCTGTCCAATCAATTACCTATCTGGAAACTGTTTGAAAAGATTGATTTCCCAAAAGGATGTCTTGACATCTGCTTGTGTGTACAAGGAATTTAAATGCTTATAGACAGTGTTACACTCTTTCTGTGGTGTGTCTTATGCCTCATACACACGTTCAATTACACTTGTCTGCAGAGATCAAGACTCAATACCTCAGGCGACGGTTCAGGACCAAATGCAGTACAGATGCATTGCTAGCCTAGAGTCTAGTAATACGTCTGCGCAACGTTCCTCCCATCTTAGCAACAGAGGACAACACAATGACTTCCGGTGGGCGGGTAAGGAGGAGAACAATGCGCTTGGTGGTCCGACCTCAGTATCGTTAAAGTGGTATGAAACTCAGCATTTCTTATTTGCTCTAAAATATTCTTTACAGCATAAAACCTACCGTACTACCAGAAAACAAACACTGGTAGCAAAACAGCATTCAAACAGTTAAACACAGCTCTTTCTTCTTCAGTGGGAAGCTTAAAGAGAACCCGAGGTGTGTTTAAAGAATGTTATCTGCATACAGAGGCTGGATCTGCCTATACAGCCCAGCCTCTGTTGCTATCCCAAACCCCACTAAGGTCCCCCTGCACTCTGCAATCCCTCATAAATCACAGCCGTGCTGTGAGGCTGTGTTTACATCTGTAGTGTCAGTCTCAGCTGCTCCCCCGCCTCCTGCATAGCTCCGGTCCCTGCCCCCGTCCCTTCCCTCCAATCAGCAGGGAGGGAAGAGATGCAGGTGGGGACTGGAGTTCTGCAGGAGGCGGGGAGAGCAGCAGACTGACACTATAGAGATAAACACAGCCAGCTCTGACAAGCTGTTTGTCAGCAGCGTGGCTGTGATTTATGAGGGATTGCAGAGTGCAGGGGGACCTTAGGGGGGTTTGGGATAGCAACAGAGGCTGGGCTGTATAGGCAGATCCAGCCTCTGTATGCAGATAATATTCTTCAAACCCACCTCGGGTTCTCTTTAAATCCGAATCCAAAGTTGAGGAAGCGATTACATTAAGGGCTTGATTCACAAAAGAGTGCTAACTGTTAGCACGGCCGTTTTTCGCGCGAATTTTCACGTTCGCGCGCAATTAATCGCGCTTGAAAACAACGATTTTGCGCAAAAATTTAACAATTTCGCATGAAACCGTTTAATTGTGTGTGATCGCGAAAGTTCGCGCGAAAAACGGCCGTGCTAACAGTTAGCACTCTTTTGTGAATCAAGCCCTATGTGTGATAAGCTTACCTTCCAGAGGCAGGTCCCACGACGTCTCCAACGGGGGCCGTGCTGCTGGCGAGTCTCCGCCGCTGACATCTTCCGGCGGCATCCTCTGTCTCCCCGTGGTGGTGAATTCCAGCGCACGCATGCGCAATGCGTCCAAACGAATGCGCGCAAGACCTGAAAGGTCTTATACCTTAAGGAGGCGGGTTTGAGCAACGCCAGTGGTGATGTCATTTTGGTGACATCACCGAACAGGAGGTGCTGCTAATTAGGGAGTGGTTTTTAGGAATTTGTATATAAGGCCAGAGCTCTCAGTCACTCACTGACCTTGATGCTAATCCGTTCGCTGGTTCTAGGTCTAGCTAGCTATATTTTTGAGCTACATTAATATATTGTGTAGACGCACAATATATATGTACTCTAGTCAGTCAGTCTTGTATTTTGTAGTTATATCTTGTAATTATTCCTAATATTCTAGTAATATTGTAGTAACATCTATTGTATATTTTGCTGTGTACCGACCTTTTGCCTGCCTCTTGACCTCGCTCTTGTCTTATTCTACTGTACCACTGCCATCTGCTGTATTACCACTGATTTTAATGGTTCAATAAAAAGCTTTTTCTACGTTTGGAAGTGCCAGCCTCCAGCATCTTTTCTACACGGATTGGATCCAAAGGTGTGAGGATCCTTTGAGGCTTTGGCACCCATATCCCTGTTTATGAGTGCTACTCTTTTTATCAATATTTCCACTGCCATCTGATTCATGGGTTCGACTCGGCCTGTCCCTGACTAAGCTTTTGCCTGATCCTTTCAATACGACTGACATCTGACTTTAGTGAATGACCGGACTTGTTAATTGACTACGATATTGCCTAGTGACTCTGTACCACGATACCTCTGACTTGTGCATGACTACGGCCTGGACTTGACTAATCTTACTCTCCATTGCTGTGTATTGTACTAGCTACGCTACCTGTTCACGCTCCAGCGGAAACCCTGCCAGGAAAAGTGTACACAGAAGACAGCCTCACTGGATACAGTATACTATATAAATACAGCATCTATGCAATAAAATGCAGTGGCAGCTTTCAGAGCAGATAAACTGTACTTTGTGAACGTGTAATTTTAAACAGACAATATTTGTGTATAATCGCAAATATGATAACTGTATGGGCGATAAAAAAGAGAAAAACACGTTTTATTGAATGTTATGTTAGAGTTTAATCCCGTTTTAAAGATCCAGAATACTGGATCTTTAGGCGACGTCAAGGGCTCATGTACACGAGCTAAGTTTTCAGCCAAGATAGTCCTTACTATCCTCCTTGTCCGAGTTTAGTCCAGCCTGTAATTGTTTGTCTCGGGTTTGTCATTTATTTTATGTATAGTCCTGTGTAATATAGAAATGATTAATGTTTATGATGTCTTTTTCTCCATAGGATTCTCATCCCACTCTATGATGTAGACACAGGGCTGCTCATCCTCGCTGCTCAGGTAATTACAGTAGCGTTACTTCATCCCTACACCCTTCAGTTGAAGGGTCAGTAGGCCCTGATTTGGCAGATATAGTTCAGAATCTTTAGAGGGATTTGTTAAAGAGACACCGTGACCAAGAATTGAACTTCATCACAATCAGTAGCTCCGTTTTACACGAGAAATCTATTCCTTTTCGCAAATGGATCATCAGGGGGCTGATAATGTGGTGAAACCCCTCCCACAGGAAACTGTGAGGACCATGTTCCTGGCAGTTTCCTGTTTGTGAACCTCGTTGCATTGTGGGAAATAGCTGTTTACAGCTGTTTCCAACTGCCAAAAAAGCAAGCAGCAGCTGCTTTCAGTGACATCACCTGCCAGCAGTAAAAATGTCACCTTGCGATAAATGTCAGAATGTAAATCATTTAGAGGAAAGATTTTACAATGGGCAAACACTGACTAAATCATTTATACATAATTATTGTAAAAATGAAGCACTTTTATTTATTACCTTATTTTCACTGGAGTTCCTCTTTAAAGTGACTCTGTAACAAAAATTACAACGTTTTTTCTACCTTCCTACAAGTTCCTAAACCTATTCTAATGTGATCTGGCTTGCTGCAGCTCTTTCTACTATAACCATCTCTGTAATAAATCAATGTATCTTTCCCCTGTCAGACTTGTCGGCCTGTGTCTGGAAGGCTGCCAAGTTCTTCAGTGTTGAACTGTTCCTCTATGCACACTCCAGTGTGTGTTTTATTTACATAAGCCAGCAGCTTCTCTGCTATCTTATCAGTGATAGAAGAGAGCTGGATAAAAATCCTCCTCTGGAGGCTGTGAAAGGAGCTGGTCTGTCACATACTGAGGAATTAACAACATAGGCAGAGCTGTCTGCAGGAAGCCTGTAATGTTCAGTGCATGAGAGAAGCTGTGGACAGAAGGTAAACACACACAAGTGATCTCTTGAGATTCAGAAGTAAAGGCAGCCATACACTGGTCGATGTGCCATCAGATCGACCAGCTGACAGATCCCTATCTGATCGAATCTGATCAGAGAGGGATCGTATGGCTGCCTTTCCTGCAAACAGATTGTGAATCGATTTCAGCCTGAAACCGATCACAATCTGTTGTGGTGGTGCTGCCGCCGCTCCCCCCGCCGGTATACATTACCTGAGGCTGGCTCCCGGGCGTGATGTCCCCGTCATGTGGCACCTCCGGCTCCGGCATCCGCATAGAACTTAAGCTATCACACCAGTGACAGCGGAAGTTCAAATAGAGCGCCCTCTAGTTGTACTTCCGCTGTCACTGGCATGACAGCGGAAGTTATACGAGGATGCCGGAGGTGCCATGACGGGAGCAGTGACGGACGGGATGCCCGGGAGCCAGCCTCAGGTAATGTATACCTGATCGGATCGGCCGCCGCTAGCGACGCGCTCCCTACCCGCGGGCGATCGAGGGTAATTTCACGCACGGCGCGATCGACGGACCGATCCGATTTCGGGAGGAAATCGGATCGGCGGGTGCGTGTTGCGCGAACGATTGGCAGCAGATTCGATCCCAGTGATCGAATCTGCTGTCGAAACTGCCGCAAATCGGGCCAGTGTATGGCCACCTTAAGGCTGTATACAGCCTGCTTGTGTATGGATGTATTTTCTATGTCTGGACATACTGTACATCAACCTACTTCCTGTTTTGGTGGCCATTTTGTTTGTTTATAAACAAACTTTTTAAAACAGTTTTTGACTACTTTTAATGCGGCGGGGAGCGGTGAAATTGTGACAGAGGGTAATAGGAGATGTCCCCTAACGCACTGGTATGTTTACTTTTGTGCGATTTTAACAATACAGATTCTCTTTAAGACTGAGCAGGCATTGCAGTGATGGAAACCAATAGGAATTAACTTATCTGTATGTTTTTGGGATGTGAGAGGAAACTGGAGTGCCCAGAGGATACCCAACGCTTACAGGGCCAGATTTGTACTCTACCACCCAAGGCTACTGTCAGCTTAGCAACTGCCCTCCTTCAGTATAGGTAGCCATATGACCCTTCCCTGTAGTATAGGCAGCCAGATGACCACTCCCTTCCACCTCCAGTATAGGTAGCCAGATAACCCCCTTTCCCCACCTTCCAGTTTAGATGACACCTATTTCCTCCAGTATAGGCAGCCTGATTATCCCCCCCCCCTTCTAATTTCCCTCTAGTATAAGTATCCAGGTGACCCCCTCCCTTCTGTATAGATAGTCTGATGACCCCCCCCCCCCCAGTATAGGTAGCCAGGTGACCCTTCCTCCACCCCCCACCCCCCCTGTATAGCCTGCTGCCCACCTACGCTTGAACCTGTGGTGCCCTGGGCCTTGGCCTATGTGGCCTTGGCTTTAATCCGGCCCTGCATGCAGACACAGGGAGGTTTTCTAGTTCAGAAATGTCACAACAGTCTTCACACAGTTTAGAGTAGCCTTTGTCAACATTTTTTCTCTGGAGGAACCCTGCAAATAACTTTTGGATCTCAAGTAACCCCTGCAAACAATTTTTTGATCTCGGTGAACCCCTGCATTTATTTTGCAGGAGGCGTGGCCTTTAAAAGTAGGGAAGGCTGTTTATTTCATTACCCCCTATTACACTGCCACTCATTATACTGTCTCCTTATCCTAGTGCTTTTTATTAATGTGTTCATTATTATTCTGACCCCCAATTTAGTGCTTCTTGTTACAGTACCCCCTATTATACTGTGCTCTATTATACTTCCCCCACGATGGGGTAAAATCCCAAGGAACCCCTGCAGAGTACTCTAGGAACCCTGAGGTTCCTGGTTGAGAAAGCCTGGTTTAGAGCATCAGGCCTAATAATACAGACTAATGGTTCATAGTCGTGTGTGGGATAACCCTACAAGCAGCTGCACACTCAGGTGTGTTTATATCATTGACAGCCAGAAGCAGGCACAGTTCAGGCAGCTGGTCAGACAGGCTCCTAACAGCCACCTACAGTATGTGAGCCTTTACTCAGCTCCTGTCGCAGGTGCTGTAATCTCTGAATGTGTTTTATGTTTCCACTTTTTTATTTCCTCCGCAGGGTGAAAGCACAATGTACTGCATGGAGGTCAGCACTGAATCGCCTTCTGTAGTGCAACGTAAGGACTTTTCTGTTTGTTTGGGTTTTTTTATGTCAGTATAATTATACTTGATGATTGCCATAAAATCAAATTACCCACTGCTCTGTTTATTATGCAGTCTACAACCTCACCCTGCATTGCAAGCATTCATATTATTTAGTATTTATATAGCGCCGACATCTTGCACAGCGCTGTACAGAGAATATAGTCTTGTCACTAACTGTCCCATAGAGGACAATCATCTGCAGATCAGATCCACCAGGATGGATCGTCAGATGATTGTCTGATCTGCAGATGAATGTCTGTTAAACAAGGTGTGTATGATGATCTGCAGATATCATAGACTATCAATGCATTTTGCAGGAACAGATCTTTTGCAGGAACAGATCTTTTGCAGGAATGGATCTTTTGCAGGAACGGATCTTTTGCAGATACTGATCTGTTGAATGTCTACAGCATCTGTGTGTGCAGCATCTTGCAAAGATTTCTGTCTGATGAGGAGTTCAGCTCCATAGAAAAGACTGTGGAGGTGTGGCTCTCATACTACATGGAAGGGGGTAAAATTGGTTTGCAAAATAAAGAAAAGATTTTATACATACCTGGGGCATTCTCCAGCCCCATCCGCACGGATCGCTCCCACACCGCCATCCACCGCTGCCTGCAACTACGGGAACCCGCTCCCGTCACTGACGTCATCGGAGCCAGCTACGCAGGAGAAGTGCGCCCTCTACGTAACTCTCCAGCGGCCACTGCAGAGATATGCAAAGAGCGCACTTCTCCTATGCTAGTCTGGCAGTGGTGGATGGCGGCGTGGGAGCGATCCGTGCGTATGGGGCTGGAGGAAGCCCCAGGTATGTATAAAATCTTTTTTTTATTTTGTCTCTGGTTCTCTTTAAAATGTCAATAAAATCAGTAATGTAAGTATACTGCATTATTGATCAGGGCACCGTTTTAACACATTTCAAGATTGCTTCAGCTGAAAAGACCACTATCACGAAAAATTGTAAAATTTAAAATACACGAAAACACATAAATACAAAGTACATTTTTTTCCCAGAGTAAAATGTGCTATAAATTGCTTCTTTCCTATGTTGCTGTCATTACAGTAGGTAGCAGAAGTGTGACACAACTGACAGGTTTTGAACTAGACCATCTCCTCATAGGGGATTCTCAGGGGTTTATTTTTTGAAAAGCACTTAGTGAATGGCAGTTGCTTAGTCCAACTGACAGAATAGTGTGCAAACGGGTGGGGGTTTGTCTGCATCTTTGTATAGATTAGGGATGTCAAATTAGTGTCTTTCGAGGGCCGAGGTCCTCACACATTTTTGGTGCATCTCAAATGAATTGACGGGTCTGAATCAGGAAAGGTGTGGTCCATCAGGCAGAACACATTCCTTTCTTTCTCAGCCCATCCTAAACACTGGCATGAATCTGGCCCTCCAGGCCTGGAGTCCGACACCTGTGGTATAGATCCTCTTCAAGGAGTGGTTTTGTAACAAAAAATTAAATATTGAGAATCCCCCATCAGGAGACGAACTGGTTAAAAACCTGTCAGTTGCATCAGAGTTTTACTAATTACTGTATTTGACAGCAACATAGGAGAAAAGTAATTTATAGCTCATTTTACTCCAGAAGAAACATACTTACTATTTGCATGTGTTTACATCGATTTAACTTTTTACCATTTTTCACAACAGTGGTCCTAGCACTTTCATGAGTAAAAGGATAGCTCCATGTGAATATTGTTTCTGCATGTCTTCCAGTCTCGCAGTGTGTTACAGAGCAGCAGACGCGTGGCCTGGCGCTGGTCCCTAAACTTTGCCTGGATGTGATGAACTGTGAGCTGCTCCGCCTCCTCCAGCTGACTGACAGGTTCATCATTCCTATCAGTTATAGCATCCCACGCAAGGTACCATTGGCTGTCACACGCAGTCTCTCTGCACAGGCTGACTGCTTCATGTCTCTCCCTTTGTGTATGTCTCATGGCTTTCACTGCACACAAATCATTGTCCTTTCATGCATGGTCTCTGGGGTTCTGTCCTAACTCCAACCCATCAGAAATAGGGGTGTGGTCTCACGTCATTTCCTGCTTACCATGTATGATAAAACAGGAAGTGGCATGTGATCGCATAATTGAATTTTAAAGGCATACTGAGGTGAAAATAAACGGATGAGATTAACAATTGTATCTATCCTCCTACTCCTAAAAAATGACTTTTTGAGATATCACGCAGTTTTTATTTATGTAAATCAACTTTTTACATTTTTAATGTATCGTTGTCTCTGCTCAATGACACAGTCTTTGAAGTAAGCCACAGCTAAACTCTATGACTGAACTATTGACCCTCTAACTTTTCTCTACTCTCAGAGGTTGTTCTTTGCCGGGCAAGAGTTTTATGGCTGTAATTCCTTATCAGTGCTGGTTCCGCTATAGATTCATTATTCCTTCCTGGACAGAAACTGTCGCTTGCATAGCTGAATGTTAACTCTTTCAGGCAGAAAAATAAAAAAACAACCCAGCCTAGTTATTTGTATGCTTGGCACTGTACATACACGTTTGTCTCATCAGTTTCTGTTTTCCTTTAAGCCTCTGACTGGCTGAATGTGATCTGATTCTGCTTTATCTGATTTTGGCTTTACAGCAAACCTGAAGTGAAAATTAAATGTATGAGATAAATAATTGCTGTAAAGCTAGAACCAGAAATAGATGAAGATGAAATGGGCCCTGGGCAAGATAGCAGTGTTTGCCCACTACTAATGGTTACCTGGCTTTTTTAGTAACATTTGGCGTGGGCTAGCATCCACCCAGCCCCTAAAGTCTTTATCCAGGCAACTACCTAGGTTTGCCTTGTAGATGATTTGCCTCTGACTAGAACTGTTCTAAAGTGTCATTTCCTTATTTTCATTTTAAGGTTTAAAAATCCAGGTTTGAAATTTGAGCTAGATGTAATGTCATACTGACATGGCTGCTGTTTGTTCAGCTCCCACACAGAGAAATGATGACCTATTACATTTTACATCCTGTCTTGCCACAGGTTTTATGGGCTCTGCAGAGGTCATGCACTGGTTTATTAACCCTTGCAATTATAAAAATAAGAAGGAGAAAAGTAGCAAGAAGGATTGGTACTGTTGTCATGCATGTTTAGCTCATCATACCGTGTCACTTTAGGGTCCCTTTTGGAGAAATTGTGTACCAAAAAATGGATACTTTTGTTCAACAAATATTGAAACATTGTTAATCAGTAGTGTTGCTGTTGGGTTTAGTCTTGGATTGTGTTTTGTTCTAGTTTTTTTTTCTCCCTGAATAGCTTCTCTAACACCAGCTTTAATCAGTGTTGCTGAATAAAATCTTTTGCAAAGGTGTGGGGAATAAAAGTGTGAGAACTGACAGTTCAGAACGCCAGTACTGGAAAACCTGCTGTTCAAGCAAAACACACATCCATCAAACTCAGAATTCAGCACCTCAGAAAGTGTGTAGAGAGACTAAAACACTGATGTAGGAGCAGTTTCAATTTCATGCTTGTATTAGTAGTATGTGATTGTGATTGCCGCGATATTGATATTGGGCAACAGATAATCATTGTCACTCTCTGGGCATGCACAGCTGGGCTCAAGACCTGTGCAGGGTGACCTGCTTATACAGTTGTTATAATTAATATAGCGCTGGCATCTTCTGCAGCCCATTGCAGAGTACATATCATATCATGTCTACCTGTCCTTCAGAGGAACTCACAATCTGATCCCTTCCATAGTCAAAGGGTCCGTTTCCACTAGATGCGTTGCTATGCGGAAACCGCTCCGCAACGCAAGGAAACTGCAACCAACTCACGTCAATGGAGTAGTTTTCATTGACGCAGATTTACTTGCGCGATCTGGCACGATGCCTTTTCCGCAGCACGCATTTGAGTCCCCATAGCCGTCAACGGGAAGCTGCATGACGCCGCATCCAGTTGTATGGATGGCAACTAGAAGTACCTGCCAGGGGATGCGAGGCGATGCGGTGATCGCCTCGCATCCTTTACGCTAGTGGAAACGGGCTCTAAAGGTAGCCATGCATATTCCGGTTTTATTTATAGGAGTCTGACACGCGCTAATCCAATCAATAAGCTTTATTCCTACAAAGTGGTTTTACAAATATTGCAATAAAAAATAAGTACCCCACTCCACTCATACACTCCACACCACCTCCACTCTCATACCACTGAAGGGCCCTTCTAAAAAACAAAAATGAAATAAAAAATAAAAATAGTCATAAAAATTAGAACGTTAAAAATAGGCATGCAATGCTTCCCTACATATGCAGGTTCCGACCCAGCAGTTTCCTATATGGATCAAGGGAAGATTTAAAACTGATTTGAGGACCGTCCTGTTAAACTTCCTCCAGCAAGTACCACATTCCTGTTGCAGATATGGATCAGTCCGATTATATGGCAAGTGCCTCAGTCTACAAGGTTTGCTAGATAAATCCTTACAAAGTCCACATACCGCTCCTGGACCTCCTAGACTTTCCGCTGTCACGCAGCTCGCTCAGTGCACTCCACGCCAGCCTTCTCGTGCAGCCTGCGTCACTTCCGCTCACAAGATACAGATCCCCGCTCGCTGCACTTCCGCTTAGCGTAACTTTGATGTATGTTGGTTCTTCTTTCCGGGTGACGTCACCACTCACACGGAGACTCCTGGACCTTGATACAAAGGTTACCGCTGCGCGCTTCCGCGGTATAGCACTTAGTCCGCAGTCTCCGTCACCAACTTAATATATAGAAGATAAAACCTCAACGCGTTTCTGCCAATATCCGTTGGCCTTCTTCAGGAGGAGTTTAGTTATCTGGAGTTGCACTCATTTCCACTCCCTATATACCATTATCCTGGAGCATCCGGCCCTTTATTAATGGGGTCAAGGGTCAAGGTCCGCTCAGCAGTACGTGTTCTTTCCATAATTCAAATTGTATGTATTCCTCATATCGCTGTGAACATCCTGCTCTATTTTCCCATATTGGGTGTGTATGGTCTTCAAAAGGATATTTGGTAAAATTAAATGTCAAAATATAAAATAAAGCAAAAAATTACAATAACATGACACACCTGCTACTGTTTCACCTTACAACATTCATTACCAACAATTATTCGTCTTATCAAAAAGCAACAAGTCATTCATTACCAGTTAAGAGTCAGGTATTCCCCAACTTGTCCATATATACACCGTCCTTCTATTGGCTATAGATATTCCAAATCCTCAGGTGGAATAAACCTGGGGAGGGGGGAGGAGATCTCTATACCTGACTCTTAACTGGTAATGAATGACTTGTTGCTTTTTGATAAGACGAATAATTGTTGGTAATGAATGTTGTAAGGTGAAACAGTAGCAGGTGTGTCATGTTATTGTAATTTTTTGCTTTATTTTATATTTTGACATTTAATTTTACCAAATATCCTTTTGAAGACCATACACACCCAATGGGCTCTATTCTCAATGAGTTACCGCATGAGTTAAATTAGGTAGTGATAAACACCGACCAAAATCTCTCCATTTTGAAATTCACAAATTTTTTTCTCAATAAATTACCTCATGCGGTAAAAGTGTGGTAATTACCTCAAAATTTATCTCCAATTTGAGATTCTCAATTGAAAAGTTGGTGTTAATTAAGGATGTTTTTATCACCTACAAATGGTAGGTGATAATTATCACTTCTCTGCTTTTGGCCTTCAGGATGGAGCCTTTTGAGCTTTCTTTGCTTGAGTTCATGTCAATTTTACATAGAAGGCAGAAAAGACGAGTGTGTCTAATCTCAAGGCGCACTTTCAGACCTTGTACAGTCTTTTAGATGATTTTATAGATGCCGAGGAGGAAATTCCTCTCTGCTGTAAAAGATAAGCAGCAGCATAATTACCTTTAAAGAAAAACATTTCTTTGTTACAGCTGATACAAATCCAGCAAAAAATCTCCAGTGTATGTACTTCCTGCTTTCATGGAAGCAGACATAGGGTTAACATCCTGTATTTACACATTAGCTGCTCTGCTGAGGCAGCCAGCTGGCACAGCTGAGAGCTCAAATTACAGTTGTGATTATTCACAGATGCGGGTGAATTAGACAGGCTAAATTATATACATACGGGGTGCATTTATATATGTTTTCCTTCTGTCCTGTGCAAGAGTTGAGGTCCCACTTTAAATGTGACAGGCTGTCCTGGGTGGTCTCTGTGTAATGGGTGGCAAGTATTTGGGCTGCCCTACAGTGGTCAAAAAAAGCTTTATTTCCGTTCATATTACTGACAGTTTTATCACCTGTTTTATCACCAGTTTATCACCTGTTTTATCACCTGTTTTACCGCACTTTTATCAAACATTTATCACACTTGGTACATTTTTAGTGAATACTCACTATTTTCACTATTTTTAGTGAATTATAACTGGAGGTAATTTTTCACCCAAAAAAGAGTTACCGCACATGGTTTTGTGAATAGAGCCCAATATGGGAAAATAGAGCAGGATGTTCACAGCGATATGAGGAATACATACAATTTGAATTATGGAAAGAACACGTACTGCTGAGCGGACCTTGACCCTTGACCCCATTAATAAAGGGCCGGATGCTCCAGGATAATGGTATATAGGGAGTGGAAATGAGTGCAACTCCAGATAACTAAACTCCTCCTGAAGAAGGCCAACGGATATTGGCAGAAACGCGTTGAGGTTTTATCTTCTATATATTAAGTTGGTGACGGAGACTGCGGACTAAGTGCTATACCGCGGAAGCGCGCAGCGGTAACCTTTGTATCAAGGTCCAGGAGTCTCCGTGTGAGTGGTGACGTCACCCGGAAAGAAGAACCAACATACATCAAAGTTACGCTAAGCGGAAGTGCAGCGAGCGGGGATCTGTATCTTGTGAGCGGAAGTGACGCAGGCTGCACGAGAAGGCTGGCGTGGAGTGCACTGAGCGAGCTGCGTGACAGCGGAAAGTCTAGGAGGTCCAGGAGCGGTATGTGGACTTTGTAAGGATTTATCTAGCAAACCTTGTAGACTGAGGCACTTGCCATATAATCGGACTGATCCATATCTGTAACAGGAATGTGGTACTTGCTGGAGGAAGTTTAACAGGACGGTCCTCAAATCAGTTTTAAATCTTCCCTTGATCCATATAGGAAACTGCTGGGTCGGAACCTGCATATGTAGGGAAGCATTGCATGCCTATTTTTAACGTTCTAATTTTTATGACTATTTTTATTTTTTATTTCATTTTTGTTTTTTAGAAGGGCCCTTCAGTGGTATGAGAGTGGAGGTGGTGTGGAGTGTATGAGTGGAGTGGGGTACTTATTTTTTATTGCAATATTTGTAAAACCACTTTGTAGGAATAAAGCTTATTGATTGGATTAGCGCGTGTCAGACTCCTATAAATCTAACTATTTGCACAATTTGAGGATTTAAGGGTATTCCTCAGTTCTGCACGCTGCTTTGACTAACTAGGGGTTTTTTTCTCCAGCGCATGGTAACAGTCAATCCATATTCCGGTTTTGACAGCCAATCGACCAATAGATAGATCTCTCTCTGATAATAGAGAGATCTGGTGGCCATTATAAACCACGCCTTGTCGCCTCACCGCCACTGTACCACGTGGGATACGAACCCAGAAGAGAAGTCCGGACACAGTGGCAGTAAGGCAAAGTATTAATGCAGGGGCACTGGGGGAGAGAGGGGGTGTACATGTAAACTAGGGGGGACAGCGGCCGGGATTTCCATTGTGTTCATTGTTCATGATTATCACACGCTGTTACCCGCTGCACACCTGATCAAGCATGTTGGTGGCGCATATAGTACATGGTGCGGGTGGCTGCCTGGTGGCACTCGGGAGAAGCAGCGGACAAGCCCTGGAGTCACCGCAGCTGGAGCAGGTGAGATTTACATTGCACGTTCACCAGGAGGCACATTTACATTTGGGCTGACAGCGGCTGATTCGATAATTTTATTGTCAGTTGGACCACAAAATTGATAGATGTATGCCAGCTTAAAGGATACATCCGGGAATAAAAAAAAATAGATTTCTTTTAGCTGGGGCTTTCTCCAGCCCATGGAAGCAGACGCAGAATGCTCCCAGCCACCTTGTGCTTGCGCATAGGCCGCTGACCTGGCCGGGTTGGCGGCTGCAACGAAGGGGTCCCTGGGCCACCAGCTTGGAGCGGAGCTGCAGCGAGAGACACTTAGGCTTCCAGGGGCTGGATGTATTCTTTAAAGAGACTCTGTAACAAAATCTTCATCCTTATTTCTTCTATCCTATAAGTTCCTATGCCTGTTCTAATGTGCTATAACTGCAGCCTTTTCTAGTTGCACAGTGGCTGTGTTATCTTTGTTATATGATCTAATCTTCTCTCCTCTGTCGGCTCTGTCGGGCTGAGGCAGTCAAGCTGGAATGTGCTGTGCTGCTTGTGATTGGATAGAAGCTATACACACCCTCTCCAGGCCCCCTGCACACTCTGTATGACTCATACACTGGCCTACTCTCAGCCTATCACTTGCTATGTCTTTTGTTTGTAAACACTGCATAAAAATGGTAATTACAAGCCAGGATTGCAACAGGGAGTGGCAGAAACAGCACAGAGGGGCCCAGGAGAACATAATGAATAGAATGGTATGCTTTTTATTGTAAGAATTTTAGAGTACAACAACAACACAACAACACAGAACATTTGTATCGCGCTTTTCTCCTGGCGGACTCAAAGCGCCAGAGCTGCAGCCACTAGGACGCGCTCTATAGGCAGTAGCCGTGTTAGGGAGACTTGCCAAAGGTCTCCTACTGAATAGGTGCTGGCTTACTGAACAGGCAGAGCCGGGGTTCGAACCCAGGTCTCCTGAGGCAGAGCCCTTAACCATTACACCATCCAGCCAGTACAGGTTCTCTTTAAGGCCAGGAAGTATCAGTAACATTCTGGCATGGTTTTCCAGGAGCTTCGATCACCATAAGCAGTTTGGCAGATACACAAAACAAGAGAAAAGTCAGCAGCACAACATATGAAGATAAAATCCAGATTGCTTTTCCAGACCGCTTGCTCCAGGAGCCATGACTAATAGACATTTTTTGTTTGTTCTCCGCTCATCGCTAAACAGGCAGTGAACGGCTCCTATTTAATAAATAGGAGCCATTTGCACTGTGGGATCTGTTGCAGTAAATGGATTACAATTCTGTGCGGTCCGTGATAATTCGGAGCATGCAGATGTGTTCCCCCATATAACCTATGGGGAGTGCATCCGCCCCGGCTGACCATTGGAGAGGACATTACACTGTCCCCTCCCGCTGGCCGCATGTGGTCAGGGAGCAAGTGGTAACAGAACCTTTGGACCTCTGTGTCTGTCTGTTGGATGTACCAATAAAGTAACCTGGATTTTATCTTTACATGGTGTGCTGTGAGCATTTTTCTTGTTCTGTGCTGCTGCCTCATGGGGGCATTGCCTGGCATCGCTGATGTGTAAAGGGTGTATGTAGCGGTTTGCTTGTCCAGTTATACCTAGTTGCTACATTTTTGCGTTGATCATGAACAATCATCTCAGCAGTGAATATTTACCATCATTAGTTTATATGCACTGATTGCACAGCCATCAGCCTTCTGAATCATGTGTTATCTCTGGATCTTATCAGCTTTCCCATCATGTGTTATCTGTGGATCAGCTGAGCACTGTGACATTACACCACTTGATGCTTGCACTGTCTGCCCTGTGTAATTACTGTCTGGCCTTTGGCTGTCCCCTGACACTTGGTCTGCTTGTCTGTCTGGGTACCTTATCCTCTGTCACTCTCTGACATTTGGCTGTGTGTCCTGCAGGCAGTACAGGAGCTCCCACTAGACCTGTTCCCTGATACGGTTGGATGCACATCGGCGCACTCTGCTCAGAGCTGGTGGTCAGGAGACAACAAGCAGGTAAGGGATACTGTACAGATGTCACTAGTCGCCATTACAGCATATGACGTTATGCATTCTTCTAGCAAGCTAGAAGAAAGGTGACTGTTACCAGACCAGCGTTGGTGTTCAGCTTCTAGGCTGCAGTGTAAAAGGCTACTAGAATCTCAAATGAAAGGCAAATAAAAAGTATCTTAGGAATGGGGGTCTTTGACAAATACAACCTTGTCATAGATCACACTATATTAAACCTCTCCATTTACTTCCTGTCTGTTTCATCTTGTTGAACTTTGAGGCTGAAAGGTGATCAGAGGATGCAGGATTAAACTTCATCCCAATCAGTAGCTGATGTAGGTAGTAGGTTTCCCATGAGAAACCTTTACCTTTTTTAAATAGATCATCAGAGGGCGGGGTCTGTGTGGCTGATATTGTGGTGAAACCCCTCCCATAGTGTGATGTCAGGCAGGGAAGGAGAAACAGGCAATCGATCTGACACACGTTTAGAACACAGAGGCATGGAATAAAGGGCACAGGGGATTGCTGCTAGTAGAATATTGTTAAAATTAGTGATATTCTACCACTGAATCCTGATGGTAAAATATCGGGAATCCACTGATATTTTACTATGACTGAACGTAACCCTACCTTCACACGAAACTTTCCCTCTGCAGATGCCTAACAGAACCCTCCCTCTACCTATGCCTAACCCTTAACCCCCCCTCCACCCCCCCCCCCCCCCCCCGGTGTCGCCTAACCCTTAACTACTGCCCGGGTGGCACCTAACCCCCCACTCCTAACCCTAACAACCCCACATACCCACCCCCCGTGGCACCACGGGTGCTAAAACCTTAAACACCCTGCCCCCCCCCCCCCCCCCTCACCACAGAGCTGCAATTCTTTCTACGCCCGCTGTGCAGAGCTGGAAAACTCAGCACCCTCTATTCTATCTGGCGCCTCCCTGTGCCCAAATTTCCTATGATTGGCGCAAATTGCAGCTTTATAATGAGAGCCTATGGCGTCGAGCTTTTTTCCAAGGCGCCTGCAGTTCCCTTTTTTCCTGTTTCGGCACAGAGCACTTTATTGGAGACTATGGCTTTAATGCAACAGGAGCCAGTGTGCATGGACCCTCATAGCAAAACAGCCTTGGCTAAGCATCACTGGGAGGGCAAGGTTACATATTAATATGCAACAATATATAGCTATAGGAAGTGTGTCTGATGCTGAAACCAGGAAAATTACTGTAAAAGTGGGTACCCTGCATAATTGAGTGCATTATACTATATGTCACTATATCTCTTGACAGCTGTCAGATTCATTGTTGTCTGAAGACGAGAAGACGAGAAATGGTTATACTGTATACCTCACTGCAGCCTCCATCGTGTGTTTTCAGCAGTTTTTGTCTTTTACTCAACATAGCTGCATATATATCAACATATAATCCTGCACAGAGTTTCATCAATGTCATTTTACTTCCAGGTGGAGAAGGTGTCCCTGGACCCGTCCCGCAGGCCCCGCACTTCCTTCCCTGTGGGAAAAGAGGGTGTGGTATCTCCCGAGCACAGTGTGAGTAGGGGAACACCAGTCGGAGAAGTGTGTTTGGTTATTCTGCATGTCTGCAGGCCTGTGGTTGCTATCCACTACTATGAGATTGTGTTCCAATTTAACTAATGACTGATTATTTTGATCCAGATTTTTTTGCATTTTTTGTGTGCATATTTTTGCAGCTTGGAAATGGACAAATCAAATGCAAACGATTGAAAGCAGAAATCTGATCAATATCACGGCACCAGCTGACTTTGTATCAATCGATTCACACAAAGCTGAGCAGCCGGCAATCCCTTGTCCCATCGATATAAATTACCTTAGGTGAAAAGAAACTGATGAGATCAACAATTTGCATTTATCCTCCTACTCCTAAAAATGACCCTTTTTAGACATCCCCTGGTTTTATTTCATATTTAAACACTTACAAAGTAGATTGAATGTTTTGTTGTCTCTGCTCAGTGGCAGCCTATTAAAGAGAATCTGTATGAAAAAAAAATGCCCCTGGGGGGTACTCGCCTCAGATCCTATTGAGGCCTCCTCCGTCCCACGGTGGTCTTGCATTGCCGCTCCGACGGTGGCCATGTAAATATTTACCTTCCTGGATCCGGTGCAGGCGCAGTAGCGGCTCTCAGAACAGAAATAGACTGATATAGACAATACCTGTCGGGTCCACTCTACTGTGCAGGTGCAAAGCGCCTGCGCAGTAGAGCAGACCCAACTGGGATCGGCTATTTCTGCCTATTTCCAAGCTGTTGCTGGGGACGGTAAATATTGCACAGCCTGACAAATTGTCGGCTGTGCTTTGCAAGGGGCAGAGAAAGACCACCATAAGGCGGAGGACGACGGGAAGCTGCGATAGGGTCTAGAGCAGGGGTCTCAAACTCGCGGCCCTCGATACAATATTTTGTGGCCCTCGCCGGCAAAAGCTTCCTTATAGTTCGCTTCGGTGCTCCCAAGTAATCCGCCGCATCCCCGCCGCTAAACGGCTGCAGAGCCCCCAAATCGCCCGGGGGCAATCCGCCGACATTTCCTGGAAAGGGCAGAGCTTTCAGCTTCAGCTCTGCCCCTCCGGACGTCAATAGCCGCCTTTCCTCGCCCCTCTCTGTGAAGGAAGAGTGAGAGGGGCGGGCAGAGGCGGCGATGCGCCGCAATTGTGAAATTCCTTATGCGGCCCAGCCTCATCCTGACTTTGCCTCCTGCGGCCCCCCAGGTAAATTGAGTTTGAGACCCTGGTCTAGAGGCTTCCCCCTTCTGAGGTAAGTAACAATAACAATAATATTTATATAGCGCTTTTCTCCCTGGGGACTCAAAGCGCTGTGACCCTGCATTATGCAGTCTCAAAGGCTCGGGAAAAGAGGTGAGTTTTTAGCCTTTTTTTAAAGCTGTCCAGAGAAGGAGCCTCTCGTACTGATTGTGGAAGTGAGTTCCATAGAGTAGGGGCTACGTAGGAAAAGGCCCGAGCACCAAATGTTAGGTGTATCCTGGGAATAACCAGCTTCATCTTGTTGGCAGAGCAGAGGGTGCGTGGAGGGGTGAAACCTCTTTATTCAAAGTGTTCTGAAGCTCTTCGGCCTTTGAGTTTTAGAACACTTTAGAAGAAAAAAAATGACACAGTGGTTTTACCGAAGGGGGGTGGAGTTTCAGAGCTCTAATGATTTGTGGGGAAGTTACTGATGCTGACACCCACTGATCCTTGCAGATCTGAAATAGAGCTTTGCATTAAAGGATTTAAAATGATAAAAAAGTACCTTTAATTTTGAGTTGGTTATTTAAGCAGAGTCAATTACTGAAGTCTTTAACCACCCTGGCGTTCTATTAAGATCGCCAGGGCAGCTGCATGAGGGTTTTTTTTAAATAAAAAAAAAACTATTTCATGCAGCCAACTGAAAGTTGGCTGCATGAAAGCCCACTAGATGGCGCTCCGGAGGCGTTCTTCTGATCGCCTCCGGCGGCCAAAAGTAACACGGAAGGCCGCAATGAGCGGCCTTCCGTGTTTTGTTTACTTCGTCGCCATGGCGACGAGCGGAGTGACGTCATGGACGTCAGCCGACGTCCTGACGTCTGCCGCCTCCGATCCAGCCCTTAGCGCTGGCCCGGAACTATTTGTTCCGGCTGCGCAGGGCTCAGGCGGCTGGGGGGACCCTCTTTCGCCGCTGCTCGCGGTGGATCGCCGCAGAGCGGCGGCGATCGGGCAGCACACGCGGCTGGCAAAGTGCCGGCTGCGTGTGCTGCTCTTTATTTGATCAAAATCGGCCCAGCAGGGCCTGAGCGGCACCCTCTGGCGGTAATGGACGAGCTGAGCTCGTCCATACCGCTGAGGTGGTTAAGTAATAAAGTTAATCTGTACCTAATTTTTCATTGAGTTTTAAAACCACGACATAAGTCCTTTTTTTGTCCACTTGTGAATGAACACATTTTAGCGTGTACAAATGCGCATGGTATGTGTCCTAAAACGTGCACAGAAAAGTTTCTAAAGGACAACTGAAGAGAGAGGTATATGGAGGCTGCCAAGTTTATTTCCTTTTACACAATACCAGTTGCCTAGCAGCCCTGCTGACCCTCTGCCTCGAATACTTTCAGCCATAGACCCTGAACAAGCATGCAGGAGATCAGGTGTTTTTGACGTTGTCAGAATTGACAGATTAGCTGCATGCTTGTTTCTGGTGTTATTTAGACACTGGTTTTATACAGCCAAACTGACCAGCAAATAGTCTTCTCACTTCAGTTGCCCTTTAAGCAAACACAATTTATTGTGTGACAAAAGGCCTAGCACATCAGCATCAAATTATAAACAAGCTGTTAATATAAACGGCTTACTTTACTGTGATGGTCATACATTACTGTCCAGTACTGATTTTGATGACTGTAGTGCTTCCCAAATACTATTATAACAGTTTTGTTATTGCACATAAAGAGTATCTCATACTGTCCGCAGTTTGTTTTGATAAAGCCGTTATTGAAATTCATAGGTGTGAACTGTATTACCAGCAGGAGTGTTGGTAATTGTGTTCAACTACTATGATTGACCTTGCATTGCTGGGTGGGTGACACAACTATTGAGAACAAGCAGTTCTGTCACTTCTGCTGTCAGCTTCTTGCCTTCACCCTGCACAGTGGAGGTGTGAATAAACATTGGCTTACTGGTCCTGCCTCACCACTTCACTGCAAATCAGCATAGCCCCAGTCACCATTGTATTGTAGGTTTCCACTGCTCCCTGCGTTTTCAGTGAAAAGACTGGGCTGCAGCAAGGTGAGGAGTGCAGGAGCCATCTTCTGTATGAATGGATTTCATTGCTGACATGTTCTTATGATTTAGGCCAAGGGGTCCCCAAACTTTTTCGGTCAAGGGCCAGGTAAACCTACTTCAGACTGCTGGGGGGCCGGAACATACATAAAATCATTGAATCTAGGTATTTATTCCCCCAATCATGCCCAGAGGAGACTTCCCAGCAGCAGCTATTCAGTCATGTGGCGCCCGAAGAACGTCTTTGTGCACCTGACAGTGAAGCATCCCCAGGTGACAGCCTGCTGTCCAATTGGACTGCAATGTCACCTGATGTAGAATCGTATTGGAAGCTAGCAAATGACTGCTCACTGGCTTCTACAGTATGGGGATGGGTGGTGCCAACACTGCCATTCAATATGCGGGGCAACAATATTTAAAGGATACCTGATGTGACATGATGAGATAGACATGGGTATGTACAGTGCCTAGCACACAAATAACTATGCTGTGTTCCTTTTTTTTTTCTCTGCCTGAAAGAGTTAAATATCAGGTATGTAAGTGGCTGACTCAGTCCTGACTCAGACAGGAAGTGACTACAGTGTGACCCTCACTGATAAGAAATTTCAACTATAAAACACTTTCCTAGCAGAAAATGGCTTCTGAGAGCAAGAAAGAGATAAAAAGGGGAATTTCTTATCAGTGAGGGTAACACTGTAGTCACTTCCTGTCTGAGTCAGGACTGAGTCAGCCACTTACATACCTGATAACTCTTTCAGGCAGAGAAAAAAAAAGGAACACAGCATAGTTATTTGTGTGATAGGCACTGTACATACCCATGTCTATGTCACATGTCACTTCGGGTATCCTTTAAAGGTGCAGTGAGCTGCATCTATAAGTTATACATTTTGTGTTTGGGGGCCAGTGAAAAAGCCTTGGAGGGCCACATTCGGCCCGCGGGCCTTAGTTTGAGGACCACGGATTTAGGCACAATCAAGGGTATCTGTTTAATCCAGCAAAAGCATTTATCTAAGGCCTTGTTCACATCATAAATCGCGATCGCTGACACCAGCGTTTTGCGATTTTGTGTGTGATACATTTTTTTTTCAGCGCCTCCCGGTGCTTACTTGGGCGTTGGCTTTTTTTGTAAAGTGCTTTTCTAAGGGCTTTTGCAGAGCGATTCTGTTTTTTCACTTCCTGACGTCAGTCAGGAAGTGAACTCTTTCACCCAGTAATAAATAAATACAATGTATTTATTCATGAAAGCGCTGGGGAAATCGCTATACAAAGCACTTTGCGATTTCCCTATACCTCCCATTGAGGCAAATCTCCCTGAAAAGGGTAGAGGCAGCGCTTTGGTGAGCGGATCGGAGTCAAACCGCTCAGATGTGAACACTCTCATAGGGAATCATTGCACAAGCGCTTTTAGGGGTGATTTTAAAACTCACCGGTGCTTAAAAAAAAAAACAAAGCGCCCTTAGTGGAAACAAGCCCTAAGTGTTGCTTTGTATGAAAGGTCTCTCCATATCTCCAGAAGGTTTAATCACTATTACTTAGTATTTATATAGCGGCCACCATCGGGTCGCGCTCCTGTGGTCGGGAGCGTTCTGTGCATGCGCAGTTGAAATCTAAACAAACTGCGCAGAACACTCATGGCTACATGAGTGCGATTAGGTGGTGTCCGCTGCTAGGTCCGCGCATGCGCACTAGTCCGGGACTCTGCTGAGTCAGTGACTTTATGGGACTGACAGGGGCACAACTGAGGGGACCGGGGGAACATCAATGAAGCAGATAGACTACAGGGAGATGAAGGAATCCTTTTCTCTCTTTGTCTCAACTCACTCTGGTCAAATCTGCCAAAAAGTGATGCCCCAACATGTCAGATTGATGGAAAATCGATCAAAATCATCGATTTGACTGGACGCCACATTGAGTGGCCATTTATAAACCCGTGAGTATCTTTAAGGAGCTGTGTAAGGTGGATACTCATGGGGGCTTTTGATCTATTCAAGCTAATTGCAGTTGTGTGAGTCCCTATGGAGGTTGCATTGATTCTATATGCCTGTTAGCTTGTATGTGATAAATATCCCCTCCTCCCCCCCCCCCCCCCATTCCCTTTAGATTGTAAGCTCGCAAGGGCAGGGCTCTCTCCCCCTTGTGTGTCTTGAAAATTATTATCCATTTTATTTATCATGTTACTTTTATCACTGTCATTCCCACTTCTGTATTTTGTATCATTTTTGTACTTGGTCACTAATGATGTATCTTGTATATTGGTGTACATTGTCTGTATTATTATGAACCCCATGTTCGTTTCTTACTTTGTACAGCGCCACGGAATATGTTGGCGCTTTATAAAACAATAATAATAATACTTTTCCATACTTATTTATCTCTTTTTATGCCGCAGGATGGGAGTGCGCTCTCTTCTCCCTCCAGCTCTGTCACCTCCCCCTCCAGCGGGATTGTGTCCAGCACCAGTCAGCGGTCCCTGCAAAGCATTCTGGGTAAGCCGCAATCACTCGTTTTGGTCCTTCTATTACTACAGTACTGATCTAAGGGTGTATACACACATCGGATTTTGATTGACCAATTTTACTACTGCCATGTAGTATGAGGGTCTACAGGTTTTGAATACTACGAACAGTTTGTGATCCACTACAGGGAAGTGGCAAAATTGGCCAATGAATGGCCAGTTAAAATTGGATGTCTGGACCTGAACTCTTGCACAGGACAGAAGGAAAACAGAGAGAAATGCACCCTGTATGTATTTATAGTGTTTAGCCTGTCTAATTCCCCTTCATCTGTGACTAATCACAAGTTGTAATTTGATCTCTCAGCTATGTCAGCTGGCTGCCTTGGCAGAGCAGCTAATTTGTGAAGACAGGATGTTAACCCTATGTCTGCTTCCATGAAAGCAGGAAGAAGACACACTGCAGATGTATTGCAGGATTTGTATCAGCTGTAACAAAGAAATAATGTCCTTGACTTGTAATATACACACAGTCTGTCCTTGTATTGTTTTTGTTTGTGTTTGTTAAGCAACTGCCAAGACAAATTCCTTGTAGGTGCAAACTTACTTGGCGAAAATATATTGATTCTGATTCTGAAATATTTTTCTTTAAAGGGATACTGTAGCGGAGCAGTGCTTTTCAGCGCTGCTATATTTGGGCGCAGCCGGCGCCTCCATAGACTTCAATAGGAATCATTCCTATTGAAGCGCTCAGTGAGTAACATCGGCTCCGTCAGAAGACAGAGCCGAAGTTGCTTAAAAACATAATAATTCGGCCTCCAGCAATCGCTGGAAGCCGAATTATTTCATTCCCCCACTATCCATGTCGGCCTGGAGGGGGAATAGTAATTAAATCGGCCCGGACTTGTGCAGAAGCAGGATCAGCTATATACCGCTGTATCCTGCGCCCAAGTCTACCGGCGCCGATTTCAAATGTACGCTACTGTAGAGGGGTCGGGGGAAAATGAGCTGAACTTACCCGGGGCTTCTAATGGTCCCCCGCAGACATCCTGTGTTGGCGCAGCCACTCACCGATGTTCCGGCCCCGCCTCCAGTTCACTTCTGGAATTTCTGACTTTAAAGTCAGAAAACCACTGCGCCTGCACGCCCGTGTCCTCGCTCCCGCTGATGTCACCAGGAGTGTACTGCGCAGGCACAGACCATACTGGGCCTGCGCTGTGCGCTCTTGATGACATCAGCGGGATCGAGGACACAGCAACGCAGGCGCACTGGTTTTCAGACTTTAAAGTCAGAAATTCCAGAAGTGAACCGGAGGCGGGGCCGGAGCATCGGTGAGTGGCTGCGCGGGCACAGGATGTCTGCGGGGGACCGTTAGAAGCCCCGGGTAAGTTCAACTCATTTTCCCCTGACCCCCCTACAGTATTCCTTTAAAGTTTATTGTGCAGCTGTTTATCTTTTAGAGCAGAGAGGAAGTTCTGAGTTCAGGTCAGCTTAAAAAAATACAAATAAGATGTACATCCTATGTATCGGTCACTTACATTAGGTATTATTAGGGCCTGTTCACACGACACAAAAAAGCGGTGTTTACCGGAACGTAGGAACATGCATCCTATGTTATTAATAGGATGCGTTTCCACTGTCAAACGAGAATGCGAATAAAGCGCGGACAGACTGGATAGCAACTGCAAAGTCCCAACCTGAAGTAATGTGATTGCCCCACAAATCAGACATAATGCAGTAGGCTGGTCGGCGCATGAAAAACGCTAACCTTTCCCGTGGATTTTCGGTTCCGCCACCGCCGTTCCGTCCACTACAGGGGATCGATGACCAGAAGATGCGCCTCATTGGTTTGCAAATAAACACTGGGAATCCTGCTGCAACAAGAAAATTCTCATTGGTTCGTGGTGGACCAATGAGAATCCTCCCTGTTGCTAGGCAGGATTCACATTGATTTTTTTACAGTTCAACAACGAAGCCCCATGCTTCCTGGTCTCTGGGACAAGTAGCAGACAGTACAGCGGGCGAGCAGAGGGTGGCGCCACAAACGCAGCGGATGGAAAGGACAGGTAATGTGAATGACGCCAGCAAATCCTGAGCGTTTGCATTCTGCATCGTTTCCACATCTGCTGCGTTTGCATTGTAGTGTGAATGGGCCCTAAATCTGATGTCTCTAAACTGGTTCTGGACTAGTACATCTCCTCATAGCAGATTCTCAAAATTTCCTTCAATTTTCACATTTTTGGGCAGTAGTAGGCAGGCCAACCGGCTACTCTGCTTAGGTCCTCGCCAAGAATTGCAAAAGACACAAAAATGCACCAATCCAAAGCATGTCTGGAAGAAGTTCTGAGTTGCCAGATAAAGGCTGCCATTCCATGACTGCGATTCCTGTCCTTTCCCCCGCAAGCAAATTCAGATGCGATATTACAGCCCTGAAATCAATGGTCTGCAATAGAATTCACATGTGGGGAAAAAAACAAATGATCAGCAGCATTTCTTCACATCACTCATATGATTCCCCATAGCCATGCATGGCATAACTCCTACTGTAAGAGACTGCTACGTAGAGAGAGAGTCATTTACACGGCATTTTATATGTATGTGTACACGTGCATTTTAATGTTTACAGTATTTTCGTCATGGTGTGTGTGACCTCCAAACATCTGTCTTTGGCCTTCACACAGGCCCCAGCTCGCGCTTCCGCCACACCCAGGGAGTTGTGCTCCACCGGGACAATCACATCACCAACCTGAAGGGGGTGAGCCAGAGCACACCAGGAGAAAGCGACGGCTTCTGTGCCAATCACCAGCGAGTGGCAGTTCCATTGTCCGGCCCGGGGGGACAGGTAGCGGTATTGGAGGTAGGTTGGGCCGAAATATCTGAAACTAAAATATACGGGAGATCAAGAGCTAAGTGAGCAGTGGATGGATGGATTGGTGGATAGTAGTTCAAGTGTTCAAGTAACGGTCTTTACCTCCTTAGTGGTAACGCTGAGTCAGGCTCGGGCCAGAAATCCGCAGCTCAGAGCGGTAACCCCAAGCCTGACTCGGGGTATCTGCCGGGAGATATATACAAAGCCTGCTTGCACCAGGCATTTGTAACTCCCCTCCCTTGGGATCCAGACACTGGCAGCCATTCTTCTTCCGGGCTCCGGAGGCTCTCTATCCCTCGGGAGAGATCGCCGTTTGTCACATGACGACAGACAGCAATCTAACTATGGGGTAGAGCGCCACCAGGTGAATGGAGAGAGAAATGCAGCGCTGGATCCCAGGGAGGTGAGTTATATGCAGGGGCTGCTGCAGATCTATCTTAGCGGTATGATTTTTTCCCCTGCTTTTAGAGTCTAAAAGCTTGTGAAAAATTGTAACGCTTTAAGACCCTAAAATCTGGTAGTAATCATACCGCTAGGGAGGTTAATGAATACTGAGCTTTGTAAAATCGCATTTGAATCTAAAGTGTGCGGACACAGTACAGTATATGTTGTAATAACTGCACAGAGATATCAGAGCAACAGAAGGACAGAGATATTGGTGAATCAGATACATAGACAGTGACTGCACTATACATATTTCACAGTTACTGTAGTTTTTTTTTTTTAATATAGAACTATGGTGAGTTTTAGTTAAAAACAAAGACCATTTCAGTATTTAAAGTGAACCAGAGACGAAGCACCCTCATGTATTTTACCATATATATCAGTGGGAGCATTAGAGAAAACCCCTACCCTGCTCTCTGTTTCATCCTTCACTGCTCATCCTGCTTGTTATCAGCCCTGATAAAATCCCCGACTGAGCATTCAGTCTGGCTTTGCTCAGGAATCATTATAGCTGAGTCATTATAGCAGAGCCACAAGGGGGCAGGCTTGGGCTTGAAAAGACATCAGATAAGACAGACAGCTATCATGATTCCTGAGCAAAGCCAGACTGAATGCTCAGTCGGGGATTTTATCAGGGCTGCTAACAAGCAGACTGAGCAGTGAAGAATGAAACAGAGAGCAGGGTAGGTGTTTTCTCTAATGTTCCTACTGATATATGTGGTAAAATACTTGAGGGTGCTTCGTCTCTGGTTCACTTTAACCATTTACCGCCATCCTAACGTATTAAAACGTCATGCTTACCGCTATTAACAGCAACATGACGTTTTAATACGTCGCGCATTCCCGCCGCTGCTACCGCCGTGTGTCCGCCGCTACCGCCGCCATTACCGTCGGGATCCCGTGCTGGGTGATTGGGGAAGAGGACCGAACAGTCCTCTACCCAATCGCAGTGCCTGGAGTGAATGGACGTGACCGCGAACAGCGGCTACGTCCATTCACATAAACAGGAAATGTAACAGTTTAATAAAGTGTAAAAAAAAAAAAAAAAAAAAAAAAAAAAAAACACGGCCTATGAGTGTTCACTAGCGCCATCTTGTGGCCAAAACGTATATTACACCTACAAAATACATACATTTTCAAGTATATACACATCATTAATAAAATTACACTTCCAACCCTCCCCTCCAAAAAAAACACTTGTAAAAAAAAATCAGCTTAAAAAAAATAAAAAAATAGTTGCCTTAGGGACTCAGCTTTTTTTATTCTATATTTTATGGGGGAAAATTAATTTTAATTTATTACATAGGGGCTTGTAATTATGGCCAGAACAAACAGAAAAATAACCACTTATATTTCAAAATAATATACTGTCGCCATACATTGTGGTAGGGACATAATCTAAACGGTTTAATTATCGGGACCACTGGGCAAATAAAACGTGTTTGTTTTATCCACAGGAGAATGTTTAATTTTAAAACTATAAAGGCTGAACACTGAGAAATAATGATTTTTTTTCTTTTTTTTCTGTTTTTCTCATTAAAATGCATTTAGAATAAAAAAATTCTTAGCAAAATGTACTATCCACAGAAAGCCTAATTGGTGGCGAAAAAAACGAGGTATAGATCATTTTCTTGTGATAAGTAGTAATAAAGTTATTAGGGAATAAAAGGGAGAAGCGCTGACAACTGAAAATTGCTCTGGTCCGTTAGGATAAAAACCCTTGGGGGTGAACTGGTTAACAAAGTGGTTAATTTGCTAAGGATGAGTAGGAAGGTAAGTCAATCAGCTAACCTGGGTCTGGTTTTTTTTTTTTTTTTGGGTGTTTTTTTTCCCCAAGTATGCCATTAGGTGGCAAACACTTGCAATGCTCATCTGGATAATATCATAGTATAGTGAAGGTTGCTGAAAGGTTAGTAAATTAGCAAGTGTGTCACTGGAGTCATTTGCGCACACTGGCAGCATGGAGTTATTTTATTGAACCTAGGCTGTCTTGGATTTATTGAAGATACACTTTTGCTGTAACTGGGCGCATACAACTGCAGTAGCGCAAACTCTAAAGCCCAATCTACACAATGCAATATTTTGTGCAATTCAATTACAATTCTATATATAGTCTGATTAAATCCGACATGTCCGATCGGGATTTGATTCGATTCTATTCGATTTGCCATTGCAAAACAATTGCAAATCGAATTAAATTGAATCGATTCCCGATCGGACATGACCGATTTAATTGGATCGTAAACAGAATCGTAATCATATCGCACAAAGAATCGTATCGTGTAGATGGAGCTTAAAGAGACACTAAAGCCAGAAAAAAAAAAGTTTTACTCACCTGGGGCTTCTACCAGCCCCCTGCAGCAGTCCTGTGCCCTCACAGCCACTCACTAATCCTCTGGTCCCCCGCTGCCAGCTAGTTTCGTTTTTGCTGACAGGCCTGTCAGGACTGGCCACACGTAGCTTTTTCCGCATTCCCGACTGTAATTAGCGCTATTGCGGGCAGCAACGCGTACAAAGATACGCGTTGCCGCATTATGCACGCATAGATATGCAGCAACGCGAATTTTTGTACGCGTTGCGGCCCGCAATAGCGCTAATTACAGTCGGGAATGCAGAAAAAGCTACGCGTGGCCAGTCCTGACAGGCCTGTCGGCAAAAACGAAACTAGCTGGTAGCAGGGGACCAGAGGATTAGTGAGTGGCTACGAGGGCACAGGACTGCTGCAGGGGGCTGGTAGAAGCCCCAGGTGAGTAAAACTCATTTTTTTTTTCTGGCTTAAGGTTCACTTTAAGGCTTTGTACACACGCTAGACTGGTCACAGCTGGAGGGGGTGTTTGGGGGCCTCTTGGAAATGTAGCATCCATATAACTATCCTGTGAAGCTACATCAGCATGCTAGATGCTAAAAAAAATGGAATCTGAACTTACCTGGGGCTTTCTTTCAGCCGCCCAAAACTCCTCCATGGTCCCACGGGCGGCTCTTTTCAGTCCACGACTTCGGACTATGTCGTGCTCAGCTGCACATGCGTGGCACGTCTGGCTGGATCACGTGCCTGTTGCCATAAGCGTTCTGCCCATGCAGGGGTCATTCTTGTGACAACCACGCATGCATAGAACACTTACAGTGATGGGCACGTGATCGAGCCGGGCTGCAAACTGGCCATGCATGTGCAGTTGCACACCACTTCAGCCGAAGTCGTGCACCTAATGGAGCCACCATCTGGGACCACAGAAGGGACACACAGGACGCCAGGGACCTCACGGGCTACGGAGGGGCTGGAGGAAGCCCCAGGTAAGTTCCGTTTATTTTTTTATTTTTATTTTTTTTACTGTTCAGGGTCCCTTTAAGCGCCATTATGCACTGCACAGTCCGCAAAAGCTACTTGTGCTGCTCAGTTGTCCCTCCTCCCCTCTCCTTCCTATAACAAAAGAACACCTCTCTAGGCTGTAGCCAGAGGAGACGTCTGTAGCATGTTGCCAAGACTGTCGCCCTAGCGATCTCCAAGGTGACAGTTAATAATAATTCTAACATTTATATAGCAATTTTCTCCTGTTGGACTCAAAGCGCTTCAGAGCTGCAGCGACTAATAAGCCACCCTGCAGTGTTAGGGAGTCTTGCCCAAGAACTCCTTACTGAATATGTGCTGGCTTGCTGAAAAAGAAGAGCTGAGCTTTGAACCCAGGTCTCCTATATCAGAGGTGGTGCCCTAATCCAGTACACTATCCAGCCAACAACTATTATTATTATTTAGTATTTATATAGCGCCGGCCTTTTCTGCAGCACTGTACAGAGTATATTTTCTCCATACTTAACTGACTCTCGGAGGAGCTCACAATCTAATCCCCACCATAGTCATCTGTCTATGTATGTATCTTGTAGTGGATGTATCATAGTCTAGGGCCAACTTAGGGGAAAGCCAATTAACTTATCAGTATGTTTTTAGGATGTGGGAGGAAACCAGAGTGCCTGGAAAAAAAACCACACAGACGCTGGGGAAAACTTACAATCTCCTCGCAGATAACGCCCTGGCTGGGATTTGAACCGGGGACTCAGCGCTGCAAGCGAGATCGCTAACCACTACGCCACCATGACGCCAATTATTGAAAATGAGTGCGTAGTAAGCAATCCTTACTATAATCTGATATGACCCAGTTGAAAGCTACACAAGTTTCCCTTCTAATAGGCACATTTTTTAAAACCAAGTCCAGGTTTGCTGCTTTGCTTTTATTTTTCAGTGTTGCTCATCCTTTAGACCGCCTCCTGCAATATGCTGCTGTTGTTTTTTTGGGAGATTAGTTTGATTAGTGCTGCGGTTGAAGAAGAGAAGCTTTGATCTCATTGGCTGATACGGATGCTGAACTCACAGACCTCACTGCAAGGCATAGTGTGTGCTGCCTGTGGATGATTGTGTGCTTATGTTACCCACAGCTGTCACAGACTGGACGGGTACCAGACTCCCTGCCCTCTATCGAGAACACAGTGCCTGTCACCGACCTCACATGGGACCCCTTCAACCCCCACAGGCTGGTCACAGGTATGATGAGAGCCGTGTCACACTGTGTATACAGCAGTGAGGGCAGATCACTTACACTGGGATTGCATACTGGAAATAAAGAGAATGTTGTTTCTTATTTACAGACTTCCTGTGTGTATTTTCCCTGGTTTCCTTTGGTTTGATTGCTGGTTTTCCTTACTCCTCTGTCTACATTTGGCAGACATATATTACACTATCCATTATGTTGTCCTCAGTTGCTCTGTTCTTTCAATTATAGTAACTACTGCTCCTTAACCTCCTGGGCGATACAATAATATCGCCAGGGGGCGGCGCAGCACATTTTTTTAAAATTATTATTTTTTATTAATCATGTAGCTAGCCTAGCACTAGCTACATGATAGCCGCTGTGCAGCGGCATCCCCCCACCCCCTCCGATCGCCTCTGGCAATCAAAGCAAACAGGAAATCCCGTTCAGAACGGGATTTCCTGTTTGGCTTCCCCCGTCGCCATGGCGACGATCGGGATGACGTCATCGACATCAACGACGTCGTGACGTCAGAGGGAGTCCCGATCCACCCCTCAGCGCTGCCTGGCACTGATTGGCCAGGCTGCGCACGGGGTCTTGGGGGGGAGCGGCATGGCAGGTAGCGGCGTATCAGCGCGGAGCGGCGGCGATCGGTATATACACGCAGCTAGCAAAGTGCTAGCTGCGTGCAACAAAAAAAAAAAATTATGCAAATCGGCCCACCAGGGCCTGAGAAATCCTCTGTGGCGGCTTACCCCAAGCTCAGCTCGGGATTATCCCCCAGAGGGTTAAAGAGGAACTTTTAGTGAAAATAATGTAATAAAAAAAGTGCTTCATTTTTTCAACAATTATGTATAAATGATTTGGTCAGTGTTTGCCCATTGTAAAATCTTTCCTTTCCCTTATTTACATTCTGACATTTATCACATGGTGACATTTTTACTGCTTGCGGGTGATGTCAGTGGAAGGAGATGCTGATTGCTTTTTTGACAGTTGGAAACAGCTGTAAACAGCTATTTCCCACTATACTATGAGGTTCACAGACAGGAAACTGTCAGGACTATGGTCCTGACATCACACTGTGGGAGGGGTTTCACCACAATATCAGCCATACAGAGCCCCCTGATGATCCGTTTGTGAAAAGGAAAAGATTTCTCATAGGAAAGGGGGTATCAGCTACTGATTGGGATGAAACTCCATTCTTGGTTACAGTTTCTCTTTAAAGTCTGTTGTTTTTTACATTACTTTTATTAAACTTACAGAAAAAAAATTAATTCTGTAATTTTAAGTTTTGATTAAAAGCAAGAAGTTTTGAATCAAGATGATACCATTTATTGGCTAACTTAGAGAAAACTAAAAAGTAAGCTTTCGGCTAATATGCCTTCTTCAGACTTCCATCCCAGCTTATATACACTGGACATTCAGAGAAAAAACATTATTTTGCAAACATAAATAACTTGTCATTAGATGCCCTAATACCAACTCCAGGAGGGTCTCACAGGGATGCTAGCTAATTTATAAGAAATAGATAAGACCACTGTTTACTAAACCATCACATACCACAGACTTCGGGTGATTGGGAGACATCGTAAGTCCAGAGTTCAAATGTAGCTAGGCAGAGTAAGTACACTGCTTGATATAAGCTAAAAAGAATTGCAGTACATGAAATACAACAGTGACATTAAAAACCTTCTTACCACCAGCATGCAAAATAAAAAATATATACAATAAAATAAAGGGCTGGTATGATAGGTTATAAATGCCACAATTCATTTTATTTTTTTTTATTTTATATATTTTTTCTTAACTTATCTTTAAGTGTAAATAATAATTGGCATCCTCCTGATTCAAAACATCTTGCTTTTACTGATGGCTACAATACCCTACTGCTTCTAATGTTTTGATTACATTGGGGAAAGTTTGAATTGTACTGATTTTTGTGACCTCTTGAGGGGTATAATTCTCTCATTTATACAGCTTGAAACTGGACCAATCAAATCCCACTTTGGCAGCTTGATTTGATTGGTCCATTGTCTGCATGCATCTGCATACAAAATTCATGCATCAGCTCAGAATTATTGCATCCCTAAAGTTTACTACTATTGTGGAGTAACCATTTACATACTATTATCTGTTTTATACGGTAGTAGTAAATATAAGGTATTATAAAACAGATTGGCTATCATTCATAAAGCATTACCGCATGCGGTAATGCAGAAAACAACTGACTTTACCGAGCAGCAAAATGTCAATTCTTAAAAGCAGTTACCGCATGAAAAGCTGACATTCCCGAGCAGTGAGGTAAATTACCGACTTGTGTGGTAATTACTGTGACGCCGGGCGACGCCCAGTCGTCCGAGGATTCGCGGCCGATTGTCCGATCGCAACCGTGATCGGAAAACTGACATTCTTTATTTTTAAATAGAAGTTTTTCCTTCCTGCCTTTCCCCCCTTTTTGCCATGAGGGCTGAATGGGCCTGCGTTAGCATATGGCTAAAGCAACCTGGTTTAGCAAGAAATCCTTTTAAGGCTCCCGGAAAAGCTCTGGTGACACTAATGTGCTAATTGGGCAGAGCTGAAATACCAACAGAGTCTATTCAACAGGGGAAGCTAGCACAGCATGAGGTCTATTGACACCTACATTCCTCCCAGTCTTGACGGCACCGACTAGACTGAGTATGGAATGCATGGTGTTGATAACTTTGTCACATTTTGCAAATACCATCCATGGGAGGAATATGAAAATTACATAATTTTGTTTCCCTAATTCTGTAGAATATGGTGATACTAGACATAGCCAGGTAACCCGAGCAGGGGCTGAGATATGAATAATGGGGTCCCCGTGCGCCCCAAATATTGCAAGTTTGATGTCCTATGAACGTGTATTCTCAGCCCAATCTGAATATGAAATCGGTTTGCATGTGCGACAAAACCCCGGCGGGATATGAAATTGGACATATTTTGTGGATGGTTGGAAGTTCCTCCCCTGAGAACTCACTGCCTGACACGCCCCTGGGCTGAGCTTGAGACTCCGCCCAGAAATGTCAGTGCTCAAAACTGATTGCATGAGGACTCCCAGCCAATTCCCCCACTTTCCATCATACCGAAAAGACTGCCACTGCTTGGGGAAATAGCAGTGGCCATCTTGCAGGCGGAGCAACGGCCATGTGGTTCGGCCATATTGCGAACTAACTGCAACAAAGGAACTTTGTCTTTTCCCGAACGGACTTTCCACAGAATCATAAGTATTCGTTCTTTTTATCCCTTTTTCTTTTATGTACTGTGTTATCACTGTCTCTCATCGTTTAATTGTTCACGATTGTCTGTATATATTAATTATTTATATTGTAACAAATAAAGGCTTTTTAAAAGGTCTTTACCTCTCAGTAAAACCTTCTATTCAGTATACACAGACGAGACCTAAACTTCCGAAGGGACGCTACTGTTTTGATAGATAGATAGGAATTGCACAGTTTTAACCAGTTGTTTGTTTCACAGGTCTATAGCCAGTTAGCAGTTTTCTCTGGGCTGATAGAAAACAGAGATGGTGGCAAATCTACCCCTGGGTTGGAGTAAAAGTGTATTTTCGTAACCTCACAGGCTCCCTACTGTGTCGTGCCGCTCAAACTCCGCCAATTCTACGCAGATTGCGTCCATAGCTCTCAATCTGTGTGCTAGAATCGGATCGGACGGTTTTGCGTGTTCACGGCCAGTGGGGCTCCTGTGACAGTGGTGGCAGCGGTGGGATCTGTGTGTGCTGATAGTATCTCAGGTAGGGCTATCGAATTAGCCCTATCGAGAAACGAACTAATTCGTTGGTAGTGACTGAGTGCAATATATTTTTCATATATACAGAGAGACTGTGTAACCAGTACCCCTCCCCTAAGTTTTCTTTTATTTGGCATGGAAATGTCCGGGAATTACAAGGTCATGGTCCTATCCGACCTGCAGAGTCTGTGCGAGGCGAGAGGCATGGACATCCGCGGCAAGAAACAGCAGGACCTGATAACGGACTTGTACCGATGGGATAGCCAGAATCTGCGGACGCTGGAGGTGTCCACTGTGGAGGACACCGGCTCATCTAACGCAAGTCGAGGGGAACCAGAGACTGAAGATCCTGTGCGTACCGAGGTTGAGCAACCCGCGGGCAATGCGGCAACAGATACGCAGGAGGCTGTCAGTGTGAACCCCGACCCCAGAACCCCTGAAAGTACTCGCCTGGAACCGGCCAGTACTGGACTGTCCAGTTATGTTGATCCAGTAATGCAGCAGGCATTGCAAAAGCTGATGGAAACTGATGTGGACAAGTACCTGCAGTACATGGCGGAGCAAAAGCGAGAGGAACGCCAATCTGCAGAGGCGCGGGAGAGACGACAGCATGAGCTGAACATGGCGAAAGTGCAGCAAGCCAGCCGGAGTTCAACGCCCAGCCTCCCTGCTGAAGGGACTGCCGCTCCAGTAAGTGCAAAATTTAAATTTGCTATTATCGAAAAAGACACTGACATTGACTTGTTTTTGAGGTCTTTTGAAAAGGCCTGCCGTCAGTATCGTCTGTCCCGAGACCAGTGGGCCAGACATCTGACACCCTTGCTGCGCTACAAAGCGCTTGATGCTTTCTCAGAGTTGCCTGTGGAAAAGGACAATGATTATACCGCTATAAAGGAGGCTATAATCACTAAGTACCAGCTGACGCCAGAAGCCTACCGGAAAAGGTTCAGGTCCTGGCAGAAAAAATCTACTGATTCTTATCAAGATGTGGTCAGCAGTCTGCTCACCACACTCCGCCAGTGGACGCTAGGCCTCACTAAAGGGTCTTACGGTGTCCTGGAGGACTTAATCGTCCTGGAGCAGTTTCTGAACATTTGCCCGGCTGACGTACGCCAGTTTGTGCTGGAGCGCCGACCGGCGTCCGCGACGGTCGCTGCAGACCTCGCTGAGACCTTTGCAACGACCAGGGTGCCGGAGACCCGCAGGACTGCCCCATCTAGCTGGAGAGGAGGTCAGTCCCACAATTTTGCAGACTCTCCTACCTCTGTGAGCCGTGCGCCCCAGAGGCCATCCAGCGCAGCTGCTGCGTCCAGGCCTGCAGTAACAGAGGGCATCACCTGTCACTTTTGCCGCAAGCCCGGACACATGAAGTTTAACTGCCCGGAGCGGAGGCAGACAGCGCCAGCTCCTGCACCACCTACACCTCGCCCACGGCAACTGCCGCCAGCCAGCGCACCCCAGCCGGGAGCACCCAACAACGTCATGTTCGCAGGTGGGAGAGGGATCCACTCCGCTACGAGCAACCACCAGCTGGTTACAGTGAACGACCAGCTTGTTACCGGTTTCCGCGACACTGGAGCGGATGTCACCCTGGTGCGTGCGCACCTGGTCCCGACGGAAAATATCCTCCCTGACAAATACCTTACCCTCACTGGAGTGGGGGGCACTCTTTCTCGCATTCCCCAGGCTCGGGTGTCCATCGATTGGGGGGTGGGGGTTCAAGAGAAGGTTGTTGGGGTCCTGGACCAACTGCCGGTCCCAGTTTTGTTGGGGACCGACCTGGGCAAGCTTGTGTCCTATTATGAACCTGCCCCAAGCCCCTCAGACTGCCAGGAGGGAGACGGACTCTCCGCCCACACTAAGGTACTTTGCACCAAGGGGCAAGAACAGGGGGGAGGTGGGTTGAATGTGCCCAGTCCAGGGGTACCGAGTCCAATAGTACCTGTGTCACAGGTACCTGTGTTTGATATACCGATTGTTTGTGATGAAAATGTTGTTGTACCTGTCACTGTAATTCATGCATGCAGCCAGGATGTGAGTAATGCCAGTATGTGCCAGTCTGAAGGTGTACCTGTACTGGCAGTAACACGCAGCCGCGCTGCTCAGAACCTGGGCTCAGAGCAGGTGGAAGAGGTTCCGGCCTCCTCCCCCTCCTCTGACCACAGGGATGGTAGCCTTCGGCCACTAACTGCATATGCCACGGGCCAGCTGGCTGAAAGCGAGAGTGCTGCATTTGTGCAAGCACTCCAGACTGACCCTAGCCTCAAGGCACTCAGAAGACAGGCTTCTGAGCCCCTCACGAATGAAGGTACCTTCAAGGTATATTGGGGAGGTGGTAAGCTGTACAGCGAGCCTGTACAGCCCACCGAAGGTGAAACAAGTGTGGGTACCAAGTTGCTTGTGGTACCCAGTGCCTTCCGGGGGCATGTGCTGAAGTCCGCACATGACATTCCCCTGGCAGGGCACTTGGGAATCCACAAGACACTTGACCGTATCCAGGGTCATTTCTACTGGCCCAGGATGCGGATCGATGTGACCAACTATTGCCGCTCATGTACTGTTTGCCAAAAGGTAAAACGGGCTGGGAACCCCCGCAAGGCTCCCTTGTGTCCACTGCCAATCATAGGTGAGCCCTTTCACAGGGTGGCAGTCGACATGATTGGACCATTGCCCACTCCCAGCAGCAGTGGCAAAAGGTACATCCTGACGGTGGTGGATTACGCCACCCGCTATCCCGAGGTACAGGCGGACATGCAGAAGGAGGTGAGGGAGATGCTGGAGTTAGGGGTGGTTCAAAAGTCCAGTGGTGCCTGGGCAGCCCCTGTTGTCCTGGTCCCCAAGAAGGACCAGACAACTCGGTTCTGCGTAGACTACAGGAAACTGAACGCCATCACCACTACAGACGCCTACCCCATGCCTCGCATTGATGAGCTGCTAGATACACTGGCATCAGCCAGGTACCTATCAATCATGGATCTGAGCCGGGGGTATTGGCAGATACCACTTGCACCTGACGCGAGGCAAAAGTCGGCCTTCATCACCCCTTTCGGCCTCTTCGAGTTCACGATGATGCCCTTTGGGATGAAGAACGCCCCGGCCACGTTTCAGCGGGCCGTGAACGACCTGCTAGAGGGAATGCAAGGGTTCGCTGTAGCGTATCTGGATGACATTGCGGTGTTCAGCCCCACCTGGGAAGAACACCTCAAACACCTGTCCCAGGTACTAGAGAGGCTGGCCATGGCCAATCTGACGGTTAAACCGAGTAAGTGTCAGATTGGCATGACCGAGGTGCAGTACTTAGGTCACCGGGTGGGGGGTAACACCCTGAAACCTGACACGGGAAAGGTGGACGCCATCCTGGCATGGCCTCGACCTATCACGAAAAAGCAGGTCCAGGCGTTCCTGGGGACCGCCGGCTACTATAGGAAATTTGTTCCCGCCTATAGTACACTGGCGAAGCCCCTGACCGATGCCACTAGCAAGAAGCACCCCAAGGTTGTTAGCTGGACCCCCGCTTGCGAGAATGCCTTCCAGGCCTTGAAGCAGGCCCTCGCAAGCGCCCCTGTGCTTCAGGCCCCAGACTTCAGTCGTCGGTTTGTGGTGCAAACCGATGCCTCTGACTACGGTCTCGGCGCAGTCCTCAGCCAGGTGGATGGAAAGGGGGATGAACACCCTATCCTCTACCTGAGCCGGAAGCTCCTGCCCCGAGAGGTAGCCTACTCCACAACTGAAAAGGAGTGCCTGGCGATCGTGTGGGCCCTACAGAAACTGCAGTCGTATCTGTACGGCCGCTCCTTCACGATCGTCACTGATCACAATCCCCTGAGTTGGCTAAACCGTACTGCTGGAACCAACGGCAAGCTCCTACGGTGGAGCCTGTCATTGCAGCAGTACGACTTTACGATCCAACACAAAGCAGGCAGCCGACACCAAAACGCTGATGGGCTGTCGCGGTGTCAGGGGGAACCCGACCCAACAGCGCCAATAGCTGCTACGGAAGGCGTCCTGTTGACACCTCCCTGAGCAGAGCTCGGGAAGGGGGAGGTGTGACGCCGGGCGACGCCCAGTCGTCCGAGGATTCGCGGCCGATTGTCCGATCGCAACCGTGATCAGAAAACTGACATTCTTTATTTTTAAATAGAAGTTTTTCCTTCCTGCCTTTCCCCCCTTTTTGCCATGAGGGCTGAATGGGCCTGCGTTAGCATATGGCTAAAGCAACCTGGTTTAGCAAGAAATCCTTTTAAGGCTCCCGGAAAAGCTCTGGTGACACTAATGTGCTAATTGGGCAGAGCTGAAATACCAACAGAGTCTATTCAACAGGGGAAGCTAGCACAGCATGAGGTCTATTGACACCTACATTCCTCCCAGTCTTGACGGCACCGACTAGACTGAGTATGGAATGCATGGTGTTGATAACTTTGTCACATTTTGCAAATACCATCCATGGGAGGAATATGAAAATTACATAATTTTGTTTCCCTAATTCTGTAGAATATGGTGATACTAGACATAGCCAGGTAACCCGAGCAGGGGCTGAGATATGAATAATGGGGTCCCCGTGCGCCCCAAATATTGCAAGTTTGATGTCCTATGAACGTGTATTCTCAGCCCAATCTGAATATGAAATCGGTTTGCATGTGCGACAAAACCCCGGCGGGATATGAAATTGGACATATTTTGTGGATGGTTGGAAGTTCCTCCCCTGAGAACTCACTGCCTGACACGCCCCTGGGCTGAGCTTGAGACTCCGCCCAGAAATGTCAGTGCTCAAAACTGATTGCATGAGGACTCCCAGCCAATTCCCCCACTTTCCATCATACCGAAAAGACTGCCACTGCTTGGGGAAATAGCAGTGGCCATCTTGCAGGCGGAGCAACGGCCATGTGGTTCGGCCATATTGCGAACTAACTGCAACAAAGGAACTTTGTCTTTTCCCGAACGGACTTTCCACAGAATCATAAGTATTCGTTCTTTTTATCCCTTTTTCTTTTATGTACTGTGTTATCACTGTCTCTCATCGTTTAATTGTTCACGATTGTCTGTATATATTAATTATTTATATTGTAACAAATAAAGGCTTTTTAAAAGGTCTTTACCTCTCAGTAAAACCTTCTATTCAGTATACACAGACGAGACCTAAACTTCCGAAGGGACGCTACTGTTTTGATAGATAGATAGGAATTGCACAGTTTTAACCGGTTGTTTGTTTCACAGGCCTATAGCCAGTTAGCAGTTTTCTCTGGGCTGATAGAAAACAGAGATGGTGGCAAATCTACCCCTGGGTTGGAGTAAAAGTGTATTTTCGTAACCTCACAGGCTCCCTACTGCGTCGTGCCGCTCAAACTCCGCCAATTCTACGCAGATTGCGTCCATAGCTCTCAATCTGTGTGCTAGAATCGGATCGGACGGTTTTGCGTGTTCACGGCCAGTGGGGCTCCTGTGACAATTAACTCAACAGTAAATGTCAATTCATAAAGATTAGAGCAGGCGGTAATGGCACAGAACATACCACCTGCTTTGAAGAGGTGATAAGAGAATGATAAGAGCAAACTTAATGGAGACTCACAAGCAGAAGCAGTGAGATCTCCCCCCAGGCAGCAGCAGCAGCAAGAGCGAACAAACAAGGCTTCCCCTGAATACCTTAGTTTGTGTGTTTAATCTCTTGGGTTCCTGCTTTTAAGATGTGTATTTCACATCAGAAAGTCTGCCATGTATAAAGTTTCTTGAAGTTCTTATACGCTGTGGCAATTAAATAGATTGTTAAGACTAATAGACATATACAGAGCAGATTCAGGGCAAGCAGAGGCAGTATAACAAAACATGCACATCTAAAGGGACGTTGGGGATGCCTCTTTAATTGCAATGCTGTCTCTGCAAGGAGAACAGGAATGTAACAAAACACTTTTCTCATGTTACCGACAGTTAGGCTTCGGTAAAACACCACGCTTCTATCGCAGCTGTGAAAATGTTCATGAATTAGCATACAAAAGTCTAAAATACCAAATGCAGTATTTTCCTGACCAGATTGTTTTTACCGGACAGCCTTTTATGAATGATAGCCTTTGTTTTTGTTACATATAAGCGACTATGTACAAAATATTTGCTTTAATGTCTTTTTAATCTGAATGTAAGGTGGAGAAGATGGGAGAATAAAAGTTTGGATAATTCCAGAGGGAGGCCTTAAAGAGACTGTGACGGACCCCCACTCAGTGCTTATTGGTAAGAAATTATGACATTGTTGCCAGGGCTGTGGAGTCGGTACAAAAATCCACAGACTCCGACTCCTCAGTTTAGGATTCCTCCGACTCCTCTAATTTGCATATTACAATTTTGTTGATTGAAAGTATGTAACATGAAATGCATCTCTTAACTGCCAACGCTTAGGAATTGTAAAATACAACTGAAGTCAGAGGGATATGGAGGCTGCCATATTTATTCCCTTTTAAACAATACCAGTTACCTGGCTAGCCGGCTGATCTTCTGCCTCTAATACTTTTAGTCATAGACTAAAACTAGTCCTTGGTAAGAGTACTTGTTGAAGAAAGGAGCAAAGAACATCTATCAGGCCCTAGACAATGTGACTGTGGGTACATGTAAGAGTGATGTGCAGGTACTCTGCAGGGGAATGAGGGGATTCTTCCTCTGTTACACATTCTTCATGCACAATCTGAACATGGATCAGGCCCAGTGATCTGCAAACTTGGCTCTCCAGCTGTTAAGGAACTACACGTCCCACAATGCATTGCAGGAGTCTGACAGCCACAGTCGTGATTCATAAAGACAAGTGCATTGTGGGACTTGTAGTTCCTTAACAGCTGGAGAGCCAAGTTTGCAGATCACTGCCCTAGGCAATGTAACTGTGGGTGCATGTTTTGATGGCCATACATGGTACAATTTTTTCGTACAATCTTACCATTTCTATGTAATATAAGGGAACTACCTAAATTATCCTTTCAGTATATTCACTTAATTTACCCTTAAACTACATAGAAATGGTAAGATTGTATGAAAAAATTGTACAGTGTATGGCCACCATAAGAGTGATGTGCAGGTACTCTGCAGGAGAATGAGGCTATTCTTCCTCTATTACACATTCTTCATGCACAATCTGAACCAGGTTTATGGGTAACAGACAACACCTCTGTGTTCAATGTGCACAGCATTCTCAGTGGATTCCCTGCAGCTCTGTGGGGAGTGCATATGTAGAGTATAGTACTACTGTGTAACAAAGTAAACATGAGACAGATGAAATTAAAGTTTTATACATACCTGGGGCTTCCTCCAGCCGCCTTCAGGCTAATCAGTCCCTCACTGTCCTCCTCCAACACCTGGATCTTCTGCTATGGGTCCAGGTACTTGAGCCAGTCTGGCATAGTGCGCATGCACACACTCCGCCGCCAGGAGCGTACTACACCTGTGCAGCACTATTGCGCAGGTGCAGAATGTTCCTAGCTGTAGGAGCGGCATGCGGCCGGACAGCGCTGACTGGCTGAATTACCAGGACTCATAGCAGAAGATCCAGGTGGTGGAGGAGGACAGCGAGGGACTAATTAATCTGAAGGGGGCTGGAGGAAGCCCCAGGTATGTATAAAACTTTTCTTTTCATCCATCTCAGGTACCCTTTAATTCGTAGTCACCAAACCAAATTTTAACAACATATCAAAGTATTTGATTTCATGAGCAAAGAGAGTGCATACATTTGCATAAATCAGCATCAATGCAGAATTATTTCCATCTCATTGACCATCTCTATTAGTGACACAACTACACATCAGGCTTTATTGTTACAGCATAGATGTTATTTAGATGTTATTTAGTATATATATATATATATATATATATATATATATATATATATATATATATATATATATATATATATATATATATATATATAAAATATATATATACCTCCCAACATTTGCTAATGAGAAAGCGGGACACTTAGGCCACACCCCCAACCACACCACCCTGACACACCCTTAGTCAATCATACATTATATATATATATATATATATATATTTATTATTTTTTGTATAAACCTGCATTCGGAGGGAGGGGAGGGAGGGACAATATTATCCCACACACCGCATCCGCCGGCTAGGGCCTCGATCATTGTTTTTGCACATCTGAGCCCCCAGCCGCCTGGGGCACTGGGGGGTCATAACAGGACAGCGGGAGAGACCCCCCCCCCCCCCAAATATAAGATTCCTGTGTACACATGATATATACAGTCACAATCAGATATGTATATCTTATCTGACTTTAAAAAATACGGGGACTGCTTTATTGAAGCAGCACAAGTAACTATTTTTTGATTGGTTTATTTCATTTTTGTGGACTAAGCACAGCTATTACTGTATATATAAATTATTTGATGACTATTATCTGAGAAATAGAACATTTTATCATATTTTCTATTTTAATCACAGTTTAAATTCATTAGGAGTCGGAGTCTCTGCATTTTCTCCCGACTCCGACTCCAAGTACCCAAAACTTGCCCCGACTCCTCAACTCCAACTCCACAGCCCTGATTGTTGCAGGAATGGAGAGGATCGGGGGGCAGACACTGCAGGCAACACTAGCTCCACACGATACATATAGAGCCCAGAACTCTGCTACAGCAATACATGGTGAACTCCTAGTAGTGTGTAAGGGGGCTGAAAAAGACCAAAAAGCATCCTTACTAAAATGTTATGCAAGACAGAAGTTTGCATGTTGGATTAGTTTGTCTCTGTAATATTAACAAGCAGACACATTGTTGCATCCCAGTGGTTCTGGAGGTGTGGCTAGCTAGCAGGGGTGACAAAGGGATAATTTGCATATTCAGCAGTGATGCATTGGGGGTCACCTCATATGGTCACTCCAACCTGAATAATCGCAAATACCTTCTGTTTTTACAAGGCAAACTTCTGTGTTGCATAGCCATACTTGTAATCGCTGAGTGTCAGCAGAGAGGCTGTGGAATGCCCCAAGACCTGCATGAGCAGCCCGGTTACCTTATTGACTGAATGACCCCACACAGGTATTTTACACACCTTCTAAAGTAAATATATAGGGAATAGTTTCACTTTGAGCACAAAAGACAGCTTATTACCAGGAAAATGCAGTTTGCTCAGAGCAGATATCTATGACCAGTGCTGCCCCCCTGTGTGAGGCCTGCAGAGTAACTTGTCAAGACCAGAGTTGTACAGCACAGTTTTTTTTCCTAGCCTGAAGGAGAAATCACTATTATTATTATTATTAATGTATAAAGCTCCAACATATTCCGTGGTGCTGACAGCATTTTGAAAGTTTGCATTTTCCGTCTGTTGAGTTGGCCAATAAATGGAACCACGCTTAGGCCCGGTTCACATTAGCGTTTTTTTGCGGATCGGAACCCGGAACGTATACTGTACAAACGGAACAGATGTGAATGGATCCAATGTTAAGCTATGGATCCAGTCACATGCGTCCGTTGGTACGGATACGTTCCGTTTGTTCCGGTCCGCGGATCGAAAAATTGCTGCAAGCCCTAATTTTCTGGACCGTTCTGCCCAGCGGAATGGATCCGGACAAAAACTGCTGCAGCATTGGAGGCAATGGGAAACGGAACATTTCTTCACACTAGTGAAGAAACGGACCGTTCCACGGGGGATGGGGGCATGCGACAAGGCGAATCTAGCGACGTGAGTGGAGGGTGCAGCAGCCGGGCGGGTCGGCAAGGGGAGGGTTTATACATACCAAATCTTCGGTAGCAGCCGGCGGTAGAGGCTTCCGTGTTCTTCCGCATCATGTGACTACATGACGCGTCATGTGACTACATGACGCACTGTGTAACCACAGCGGAAGAGGAGGAAGCCTCTACCGCCGGCCGCTGCGGAAGATTAGGTATGTATTTGCTGAGTGAAAACTGATCCGATCAATCATTTATCAGATCCGGTTTCACTATGTGAACCGAGCCACAGACTGAGCCATCCGGATCCGGTGAAGCGGAGACCGGATCCGCTCACTGGATCCTTTTTGGCTCGAAACGCCAATGTGAACTGGGCCTTACTCAAAACCTTTTGATTTAATGCAAGCCTGACCTAAGAAGAATATGGAGGCTGACATATTTATGTATTTTAAAACAATGCAGATTGCCTGGCTGTCCTGCTGAGCCTCTGCCTCTAAAGGCTCATACACACATACAACTTAATGCACAACCAACCGCACAACATGACCAAACACGCAACAAGTTGTTTACCTGACCAATAGGTAAACACATGCCAACCAACTAAACAATCAACTCACTTAAATACTATGCAAGCTAAATGACAAACTACGGTGTGAAGCAAGCACCCAGGAGAGGAATATTCGGCGTGCTATGACTCTTTGACACTTCAGCAAACTAACATCAATCGAGTCAGCACCGCCAATAGTATTAAATAGCTCTTTATTGCTTTAAAAGCAGCATGATGTAAATTGCTGTAACAGCAGTTTACATCATGCTGCTTTTAAAGCAATAAAGAGCTATTGAATACTTTTGGCGGTGCTGACTCGATTGATGTTGGTTAGCTAAATGACAAACTTCCCAACATGTCTGCGTTCAAAAGACACGTTCCAACCTGCTTGTTAATTGGGCAGGTTGATCCACTAGTTGGATCTGCCAAACCACCTGTTATCGGTCATCTGGTTGTTTGCCAGCCGTACACACGCCCAACTTATTTTCCAACAGACAAGCTTGAATGATAGCTGGACAGATCGTTGGACGTGTGTTTGAGCCTTTATATTAGCCATAGACCCTGAACAAGCGTGGAGATCAGTTGTTTCTGATTGAAGTCTGACAAGATTAGCTGCATGCTTGTTTCAGGTGTGTGATTCAGACACTACTGCAGCCAAAGAGATCAGCAGGACAGCCAAACAACTGGAATTAAAGTGTACGTGAGCCAAAGCTCGGTTACAAAATTAGGCATTTACCTACAGAGGGAAGCCTCAGGATCCGATTGAGGCTTCCCTCAGCTCTGATGTCCCCCGTCGCTGAGCACGGCCCCCCCTGAAGATTGGCGACAAGGTATCATATCAGGGCCACGCAACGCCTCTTCCTCAGCATGACTGTACATGTGCAGTAAGCCGGAGCTGCTGGTGGATGAGTTGCTCTATGCTACCACGTATGCTGATCTCGTGTAGCTACTGCACAGCCGCTCATAACAGAGGAGCGCGGACCTGATGTGGAGGGAGGTCACGCTGACTATGGGGGGGACATCAGGGCACGGAGGGCTAGTTCTTAGATTTCCATCTGTTGTAAGGTATATGTTGCTTCAGTATCTCTTTGTACCGCAGGTCATAACGAGCGGATCTACACAGTGAGATTCCATCCCTGTGCCTCAGATATTCTCGTCTCTTCTTCTTATGACATGACGGTGCGTGTGTGGAACCTGAGGACCAAGAAGAATGTTCTCACCCTAGAGGGGCACAAGGATCAGGTGACCATCATCATTATTGTTATTATTATTATGCATTTGGTCATCTTACACTGAATAATTCATGCCACAGTCTAATAACATTCATACAAGTATTCCCGTCAGGCTTTCTGTTTTCACTCTAACGTCCAACTCACAGTTTTACGGGGACACACATGCAAACACTAGGGCTGATTTATGTAAATGGATTAATTTGACTCTTGTTGTTATAACACTGACGTCTTTGAAGGACACCTGAACTGAGAAGCATATGTGGAGGCCACTATATTTATTACCTTTTAAACAATACTAGTTTCTTGGCAGTCCGGCTGATCCTCTACCTTCAACACTTTTAGCCATATACCCTGAACAAGCAAGATTAGATGTTTCTGACTGGATTAGCTGCATGCTTGTTTTAGGTGTGTGATTCAGACACTACTGCAGCCAAAGAGATCAGCAGGGCTGACAGGCAACTGGTGTTTTTTAACTACTTTAAGACCGCCTCACGCCAATGGGCGTGACCGCGGCAACAGCCCCAGGACCGCCTAACGCCAATTGGCGTCAGGTCCTGGAGCTGCAGTTTGGCAGGGAACGGCCGTGTGCATGCGCGATCGTTCTCTGCCAGTTCACAAACAAACAACGGCCACAGAGATCAGACCCCTCCGGCGGCATGTCCCCTTAGGGACAAAAAAAAGAGGTGAGTCGGATCGCTGGGCTCCATAGCTGGGCTGTGCAGGAGGCTGAAGAAACTGCACTACCCAGCTGAGCTAAAAACAGGCTGGTCGTTAGGGGGGGTTAACACTGTGGTCGTCAAGTGGTTAAAAGGAAATATGTCAGCCTCCATAGCCCTCTCGCTTCAGGTGTGCTTTATTACCATAGATGGTGATGTTTTCTTTTTTTTCCCCCATATGTTCTCTTTTCCTTAGAGGGGGATTTTTTCTCCAATAAAAATCAACCATAAGCCTCCACAGAAATGCTGGCTTCCCTAGATTGATATGCAGGCTGGGATGGACACTCAGCATACAGCAATGTGCAGTTGTAGGCAGAGTAGGATCATCCACCAGGCAACCTAGGCAGTTGCTTGGGGCCTAGTGGGTGTCAAGGGCCCACCTGCCACCTTCTTTGACCTCTCTCCATTTCAGTTTACCTAAAGGACCACAAGGGGGCGCCAAATCTACTACCTTACCTAGGGCCCCATTACATCTTCATCCATCTCTGTTTTGGGCACTCCCTGGAGTGTTGGCCTTGCTTTCTGTACCAGGCCTTTCCTTTCCTGTTTTGGAATAGATGGTTTGCAGGCAGAAATGGTCAGAATGTTTCAGATAATAAACCAACAGCCCAGGGAGAGCATCTCTTAAGGTGGCCATACACTGGTCAATTTGCCATCAGATCGACCAACAGATAGATCCCTCTCTGATCGAATCTGATCAGAGAGGGATTGTATGGCTGCCTTTACTGCAAACAGATTATGAATCGATTTCAGCATGAAACCGATCACAATCTGTGGAGCTGCCGCAGCGCCCTCCCCCCGCATGCAATACCTGATCCGGCCGGCGTGTGTCCCCTGGTCTCCGCTGTCTTCTTCTCTGCTGGGCTCCAGCTTCACTGAACTTCCTGCCGGGAAAGTTTAAACAGTAGAGGGTGCTCTACTGTTAAACTTCCTGTCCAGACAGGAAGAAGTGAAGCTGCCGGAACCCAGCGGAGAAGGAGCAGCAGGGACACGCGCCGGCCGAGCCGGTAATGTATTGTCACTAGCGTCGGTCGTCGGGCATTTGAACGCCGCTAACGACGCACTCCCAACCCGCCGGCGATCGAGGGAAATCTTCCGCACGGACGGATCGACGGGAACGATCGATTTCGGATGGAAATCGATCGTTCTGTCAGCGTTTGCGCAACGATTTCACAGCAGATTCGATAACAGTGATCGAATCTGCTGTATATCGGCGGTAAAATCGTTAGGTGTATGGGCCCCTTTATCAGACATCCTAAACAGAAGGCAATATAAAAGGTGGCCATACATCTGTTGACTAGGCGAATGATCGGCCATCAGATTTTTTAATTATTATCGAACTGGATGAAAATTGGTGCCGCCAAGTCCATGCCTGATCGACAATGCGACCAATTTCAGGCCGAGCATGTCGATCAGACATGCTGCAAAATGTCAGGCCGTCGCAGTCGATCGGGTGCGCGGCAGTGACAGCGAGGGATATCGGGCTGAGCGACAAAACCCCCTGCACTGTTTCTCCAGTGTATAAATGTACGTGTACATTTATACATTACCTGCCCTGTGTCGCCATTCTCGTCCATCTTCCGAATATGCCGCTTTTACATTAGCTGTATACACGCGTGTATAGGGCTGATGGAAGAACGGCGAATTTGGAAGGCGGACAGGCACTGCGACACAGAACAGGTATAAATGCACACATACATCTATACACTGGGGGAACAGCGGCGAGGCGGCGGGCGCAGCCAATCACCAAGAGATTTCATGCTGAAATTGATAGAGAATCGGCCTGTGGTGTATGGGAAGCCGACAGACCTCTCTCTAATCCGATTCGATCAGAGATTGGTCTCTTGGTTGAATCTGCCCATCATCGCCTGGTGTATGGCTACCTTTACCTGCCGCTGGCTGTGGTGCATGATCTGTGTGCCGTGTAGCAATTATTGTACGCATGCGTAGCAGTGTATACCATGTATGGAGGATAGAGGTGCATGTGTAATATTTGTCTGGGATCCTGCATGAAGTTTGAATTGTACATTAGGCACTTCTTGTCCAGAGTTAGTGAGCTGATGAGCCTTTTGTCCTCCTTTGCAGATATTCTCTCTCGCCTGGAGTCCAGACGGCAAATATTTAGCGACTTGCTGCAAAGACTGTATCCGGATATACGAGCCTCGGGTCTCCAACCAGCCGAGGCAGGTAAGTCCAACGTATTCCACAATACAATTTCTAGTGCTGTAACCGAAGAAACTCTGTACCCCATGTGCAACACAGACATGGCTGGATAGTGTCCTGGTTGAGGGCTCTGTCTCGGACACAGGAGACCTGGGTTCAAATCACATCTCTTCCTGTTTCAGTAAGTTAGTACCTATTCAGTAGGAGACCTTGGGCAAGACTCCCTAACACTTCTACTGCCCATAGAGCACGCCTTAGTGGCTGCAGCTCTGGTGCTTTGAGTCTGCCAGGAGAAAAGCATGATATAAATATTCTGTCTCTTGTCCTGTCTTGAAGCAGCTGAAGATATGACCAGGCTGAGAAGATGTCCATCCCACTGCTTGGTTAGTCGGTCCAATAGAAAAAGGCTTCCGGAATAGTTGTATAAATAATAGTTTGCGTTGCAGTATCATTCTCTGTGGCGTTATACAGGATAATATACAAACGTGGCTGGGTAACACAACCACATATATAGTATATGCATAGTGAAAAAAAACTTGCCTGTCAGACCCTTTGGATTATCATTTAAAATACAGACGTATGGTTTTGTTAACAATAATAAGTGGCATCACAAGGAAAATTACTATGGTGGGCACATACACGAGGAGAGGGACAGGGAGGAATACATCTCATACATAAAAATGGAAGAAAAATCACAATTCAAAATGACGTAGTGGCCACCTCCCTCCCTTATTTAGTTCCCTGGTGTGTCGTGGTCCCCACTCCCTCCCCTATACAGTTCCCTGATCTCTAATGCCTCCTCCCTCCCCTATACATTTCCCCGGTGTCTAATGCCTCCTCCTTCCCCTATACAGTTCCCTGGTGTCTAGTGGCCCCCTCCCAACCCTATACAGTTCCCTGGTGTCTAATGCCTCCTCCTTCCCCTATACAGTTCCCTGGTGTCTAGTGGCCCCCTCCCAACACTATACAGTTCCCTGGTGTCTAGTTGCCCCCCTCCCTCCTCTATACAGTTTCCTCATGTCTAGTGGGCCCCGGCCTCCCCTATACAGTTCCCTGGTGTCTAGTTGCCCCCCCTCCCACCTGCCCTATACAGTTCCCTCATGTCTAGTGGCCCCCTCCCTCCCCATACAGTTCCCTGGTGTCTAGTGGCCCCTCCCAACCCTATACAGTTCCCTGGTGTCTAGTAGCCCCGCCCTCCCCTATACAGTTCTTTCATGTCTAATGTCCCCCTCCCTCCACTATACAGTTCCCTGGTGTCTAGTTGCTCCCTTCCCTATACAGGTTCATGGTGTCTAGTGGCTCCCTCCCTCACCTACACAGTTCACCGGTGTTTAGTGGCCTTCCTCCTTCCCCTGTACAGTTCCCTGGTGTTTAGTAGCCTTCCTCCTTCCCCTGTACAGTTCCCTAGTGTCTAGTGGCCCCTCTCTTTCCCATATGGCTTTAGACATATAGGCTTAGCGCTTGGACACACATAGATATATAGGTTTATAGACATATAAGCTTAGCGTTTATGGGCTCTCGAGCCAAATATAGCAAAGTGGGAAAACCAGCGGAGGGATTCGTAAAAAGCGCAGGGTCGCAGAAGTGATGGGAGATTTGCATGAGTTGAGCAGAATCCAGGATGGATTGGAGGAATGTGACAGAAGTAATGTTGCTACTGGTAACCTAGATGCTCTGTCCTGTCTGTATGAATGAGCCTCATTGCATTATGTGAATGATGGTTCTCTGGCTTTGTCACAGGAGGGTCCAGGTCCGGAAGGAGCCCGGGGAGCCCGTATCCTCTGGGTGTGTGACGGTAAATATCTCCTGGTGTCAGGATTTGACAGGTGAGGCCTTCCGTAATCTTTCAGTTCCTATCAGTGTTTGGGGGGTTTCATCCAAGCATCCTTTGTGTGACCTTTGCTATCTTCTCATGTATCAGCCGAAGTGAGCGTCAGCTGTCCCTGCACAGTACAGAGGACCTGTCACAGGGCCCTGTCACCACCATCGGCCTTGATGTCTCCCCTTCCACACTCATTCCGCACTATGACCCGGACACCGGCCTGCTGCTGCTTACTGGGAAGGTAAGTGCTCCGCTACACCAAGGCAAGATTCCTGCTCCTTCGGCATTTACAGCGGTGGTTGTAGCGATCCTTTCTCCTTTGCTCCGAAGGTAAGTGCTGTAAGGAATCCCCTGGGCTCGGGTATGACGTGCTACTGAAACTACAGCTGATTTGTTTGCAAAATATTGCGCATATGAAGAAAATGACAGTCTGGCACCATTTCAGCAGTCAGCAGTGTCACTTTGTGTACTTTATCAGGAAGACCTGCATAGATACACACATCTATAGTCATAGGTCAGTTACTACCACTAGTGTTGGCTAACCAGTTTACTTCCTTCCAAATTATACCACGTGCAGTACAATTATATGAACCAGCATCACCAAATTGTACCACGTGTAGCACAGTTATACAGGTCCTTCTCAAAAAATTAGCATATTGTGATAAAGTTCATTATTTTCTGTAATGTACTGATAAACATTAGACTTTCATATACTTTAGATTCATTACACACAACTGAAGTAGTTCAAGCCTGTTATTGTTTTAATATTGATGATTTTGGCATACAGCTCATAAAAACCCCAAATTCCTGTCTCAAAAAATGAGCATATCATGAAAAGGTTCTCTAAACGAGCTATTAACCTAATCATCTGAATCAACTAATTAACTCTAAACACCTGCAAAAGATTCCCGAGGCTTTTAAAAACTCCCAGCCTGGTTCATTACTCAAAACCGCAATCATGGGTAAGACTGCCAACCTTACTGCTGTCCAGAAGGCCATCATTGACACCCTCAAGCAAGAGGGTAAGAAACAGAAAGAAATTTCTGAACGAATAGGCTGTTCCCAGAGTGCTGTATCAAGGCACCTCAGTGGGAAGGAAAAAGTGTGGCAGAAAACGCTGCACAACGTGACCATACCCTGAGGAAGATTGTGGAGAAGGACCGATTGAGTCTGGAGTAGAAACATCCAGAGCCACCGTGTACAGGCGTGTGCAGGAAATGGGCTACAGGTGCCGCATTCCCCAGGTCAAGCCACTTTTGAACCAGAAACAGCGGCAGAAGTGCCTGACCTGGGCTACAGAGATGCAGCACTGGACTGTTGCTCAGTGGTCCAAAGTACTTTTTTCGGATGAAAGCAACTTTTGCATGTCATTCGGAAATCAAGGTGCCAGAGTCTGGAGGAAGACTGGAAAGAGGGAAATGCCAAAATGCCTGAAGTCCAGTGTCAAGTACCCACAGTCCGTGATGGTCTGGGGTGCCATGTCAGCTGCTGGTGTTGGTCCACTGTGTTTTATCAAGGGCAGGGTCAATGCAGCTAGCTATCAGGAGATTATGGAGCACTTCATGCTTTAATCTGCTGAAAAGCTTTATGGAGATGAAGATTTCATTTTTCAGCACGACCTGGCACCTGCTCACAGTGCCAAAACCACTGGTAAATGGTTTACTGACTATGGTATTACCGTGCTCAATTGGCCTGCCAACTCTCCTGACCTGAACCCCATAGAGAATCTGTGGGATATTATGAACAGAAAGTTGAGAGACGCAAGACCCAACACTCTGGATGAGCTTAAGGCCGCTATCGAAGCATCCTGGGCCTCCATAACACCTAAGCAGTGCCACAGGCTGATTGCCTCAATGCCACGCAGTCATTGAAGCAGTCATTTCTGCAAAAGGATTCCCGACCAAGTATTAAGTGCATAACTGAACATAATTATTTGAAGGTTGACTTTTTTTGTTTTAAAAACACTTTTCTTTTATTGGTCGGATGAAATATGCTAATTTTTTGAGATAGGAATTTTGGGTTTTCATGAGCTGTATGCAGAGCCGGGACAAGGTCCTCCAGCACCCAAGGCTGAGACACCAAAGTGCGCCCCTCCATCCCTGCCACCCCAGCCGTCACACACTGATTGCTATTAGACTAAGAGGGCCACAGGGCCCAAACCTCCCCAACACCTTAATATTTAGTTATCTGGCTTGCAGTCCCTGCCGTGCATCTCATTTTCTTATTTCTTTCTGCTCCAAACACAATTAGGAATGACAGCTGAATGAATTCTGCGCCCCTCCTACACTGCGCCCTGAGGCTGGAGCCTCTCCAGCCTATGCCTCGGCCAGGCCCTGGCTGTATGCCAAAATCATCAATATTAAAACAATAAAAGGCTTGCACTACTTCAGTTGTGTGTAATGAATCTAAAATATATGAAAGTCTAATGTTTATCAATAAATTACATAACAAATAATGAACTATATCACAATATGCAAATTTTTTTAGAAGGACCTGTATGTACAAGCGCCACCAAATTTTACCACATGCAGCACAGTTATATGAGCGTGCACCACCAAATTGTACCACGTGCAGCACAGTTATATGAGAGTGCACCACCAAATTGTACCACGTGCAGCACAGTTATAGAAGAGTGCACCACCAAATTGTACCACATGCTGCACAGTTATATGTAAAAGCACCACCAAATTGTACCACGTGCAGCACAGTTATATGTGAGTGCACCACAAAATTGTACCACGTGCAGCATAGTTATATGTACAAGCGCCACCAAATTGTTCAACATGCTGCACAGTTATATGTACAAGCGCCACGTGTAGCACAGTTATGAGAATGCACCACCAAACTGTACCACGTGCAGCACAGTTATAGAAGAGTGAACCACCAAATTGTACCACGTGCAGCACAGTTATATGAGAGTGCACCACCAAATTGTACCACGTGCAGCACAGTTATATGAGAGTGCACCACAAAATTGTACCACGTGCAGCACAGTTATATGTACAAGCGCCACGTGTAGCACAGTTATGAGAATGCACCACCAAACTGTACCACGTGCAGCACAGTTATAGAAGAGTGCACCACCAAATTGTACCACGTGCAGCACAGTTATATGAGAGTGCACCACCAAATTGTACCACGTGCAGCACAGTTATATGAGGGTGAACCAACAAATTGTACCACATGCTGCACAGTTATATGAGAGTGAACCACCAAATTGTACCACGTGCAGCACAGTTATATGAGAGTGCACCACAAAATTGTACCACGTAGAGCACAGTTATATGAGAGTGAACCACCAAATTGTACCACGTGCAGCACAGTTATATGAGAGTGAACCACCAAATTGTACCACGTGCAGCACAGTTATATGAGAGTGCACCACAAAATTGTACCACGTGCAGCACAGTTATATGAGAGTGCACCACCAAATTGTACCACGTGCAGCACAGTTATATGAGAGTGCACCACCAAATTGTACCACGTGCAGCACAGTTATATGAGAGTGCACCACCAAATTGTACCACGTGCAGCACAGTTATATGAGAGTGCACCACCAAATTGTACCACATGCTGCACAGTTATATGTAAAAGCACCACCAAATTGTACCACGTGCAGCACAGTTATGAGGGTGCACCACCAAATTGTACCACGTGCAGCACAGTTATGAGAGTGCACCACCAAATTGTACCACGTGCAGCACAGTTATGAGAGTGCACCACCAAATTGTACCACGTGCAGCACAGTTATGAGAGTGCACCGCCAAATTGTACCACGTGCAGCACAGTTAGGAGAGTGCACCACCAAATTGTACCACGTGCAGCACAGTTATGATAGTGCACCACCAAATTGTACCACGTGCAGCACAGTTATGATAGTGCACCACCAAATTGTACCACGTGCAGCACAGTTATATTAATGAGCACCACCATATTGAACCACGTGCTGCACAGTTATATGAGAGTGCACCACCAAATTGTACCATGTGCAGCACAGTTATATTAATGAGCACCACCATATTGAACTATGTGCAGCACAGTTATATAAATATTCTGGCACCAGAAGGAGAGTGCACCACAAAATTGTACCACGTGCAGCACAGTTATATGTACAAGCGCCACGTGTAGCACAGTTATGAGAATGCACCACCAAACTGTACCACGTGCAGCACAGTTATAGAAGAGTGCACCACCAAATTGTACCACGTGCAGCACAGTTATATGAGAGTGCACCACCAAATTGTACCACGTGCAGCACAGTTATATGAGGGTGAACCACCAAATTGTACCACATGCTGCACAGTTATATGTAAAAGCACCACCAAATTGTACCACGTGCAGCACAGTTATATGAGAGTGCACCACAAAATTGTACCACGTAGAGCACAGTTATATGAGAGTGAACCACCAAATTGTACCACGTGCAGCACAGTTATATGAGAGTGCACCACCAAATTGTACCACGTGCAGCACAGTTATATGAGAGTGAACCACCAAATTGTACCACGTGCAGCACAGTTATATGAGAGTGCACCACAAAATTGTACCACGTGCAGCACAGTTATATGAGAGTGCACCACCAAATTGTACCACGTGCAGCACAGTTATATGAGAGTGCACCACCAAATTGTACCACGTGCAGCACAGTTATATGAGAGTGCACCACCAAATTGTACCACGTGCAGCACAGTTATATGAGAGTGCACCACCAAATTGTACCACATGCTGCACAGTTATATGTAAAAGCACCACCAAATTGTACCACGTGCAGCACAGTTATGAGGGTGCACCACCAAATTGTACCACGTGCAGCACAGTTATGAGAGTGCACCACCAAATTGTACCACGTGCAGCACAGTTATGAGAGTGCACCACCAAATTGTACCACGTGCAGCACAGTTATGAGAGTGCACCGCCAAATTGTACCACGTGCAGCACAGTTAGGAGAGTGCACCACCAAATTGTACCACGTGCAGCACAGTTATGATAGTGCACCACCAAATTGTACCACGTGCAGCACAGTTATGATAGTGCACCACCAAATTGTACCACGTGCAGCACAGTTATATTAATGAGCACCACCATATTGAACCACGTGCTGCACAGTTATATGAGAGTGCACCACCAAATTGTACCATGTGCAGCACAGTTATATTAATGAGCACCACCATATTGAACTATGTGCAGCACAGTTATATAAATATTCTGGCACCAGAAGGAGATAAAGACACTACATGTCACACTGCGTGTAAAATATATACCTGAAGTTTTAAACCGTGTAAGTTGTGTGGCTGTCCTGCTGATTTTCCTTAGCCATTGATCCTGAACAAGCATGCAGATCAGGTGCACTGACTGAAGTCTGACTGGTTTAGCCACATGCTTGTTTCATGTGTGTGATTCAGACACTACCACAGCCAAAGAGATCAGCAGTACTGCCAGGCAACTGGTATTGTTTAAAAGGAATTAAATATGGCAACCTCCATATCCCCCTCACTTCAGTTGTCCTTTAAATCACTTCATTAACCACCTTAGCGGTATGGACGAGCTCAGCTCATCCATTACCGCCAGAGGGTGCCGCTCAGGCCCTGCTGGGCCGATTTTGATCAAATAAAGAGCAGCACACGCAGCCGGCACTTTGCCAGCCGCGTGTGCTGCCCGATCGCCGCCGCTCTGCGACGATCCGCCGCGAGCAGCGGCGAAAGAGGGTCCCCCCAGCCGCCTGAGCCCTGCGCAGCCGGAACAAATAGTTCCGGCCAGCGCTAAGGGCTGGATCGGAGGCGGCTGACGTCAGGACGTCGGCTGACGTCTATGACGTCACTCCGCTCGTCGCCATGGCGACAGGAGAAGCCAAACACGGAAGGCTGCTCATTGCGGCCTTCCGTGTTACTTTTGGCCGCCGGAGGCGATCAGAAGAACGCCTCCGGAGCGCCATCTAGTGGGCTTTCATGCAGCCAACTTTCAGTTGGCTGCATGAAATAGTTTTTTTTTTTATTTAAAAAAAACCCTCATGCAGCTGCCCTGGCGATCTTAATAGAACGCCAGGGTGGTTAAAAGAGTTTGAGAAAAAGAAATCCCTGCTAATACTCCACTTGAGTTAAAGTCAAAACCAAGGGAGCCAGCTAGGCCTGGAATAGCAATATTAATAAGGCTGTTCTCACAGACACATTACTCATTTGAGTCATTTGTTTATGAGGACAGCTTAATTAATTGTGCCGATGACTAGATGGGTTTCATTTTTAACTTGTGTGATCTATTATGTGAGATTTGATTTATTTTTCTCAAATTGATTTAGTTAAGTGATTTAACATATTATAAATGCAGTGTAGGCAGTGCAGTGGTTTTTTTTCTCCTTCCAGTAAAAAGTTACTTTACTACAAAAAAAAACTATTTTCATTGTATTTTGGTCCTGGCAACTCTTATTTCAGCATAGTTTTATCTATTGGTGGTCATGTCTAGGAGAACTCATGGAGAACCATGTGATCAGTTTGGTCAGGTGATAGATATGCAAGTCTCTGATTTGCTAGTCATGATCATGTGCTAAAGCAGGATGTGATCACAGCAAATCAGAGCTTTGCAAATCTATCAGCTGATCCAACAAACCGCATGCTTCTCCGTGAGTTTGCATAGATATCACAATCACTATTTGCATAAGCTGAGTTCACTCCATCATTCTGGCTTGAATTATAGGGCAGATGTGCTTGAATCATTAAAGGGAACCTGAGATGGGGGAAAAAAACATGTATACAAACCTGGGGCTTTCTCCAAACAAGGATCCACACAGCGGTCCATTGCTGACTGAGAAATGTTATTCCCAAGCAATAGGCAAATGAGAATAGCCCTAATGTGTTTCACACCCCCAACAGTTGCACACCACAACAGGCCCTTACCTATGAGTAAGCAACACATTAGTGCTAATCTCATTTATTTACCCTTCCTGTTGATTTTGAATAAAAGCGTGAGAAACGGACATTGTGCTTATCCTTGTTTGATGTCCTTAGAGAAAGTCCTGTGAAAATGTCATAAAAAAGTGCTTAATTTTTACAATAATTATGTATAATTGATTTAGTCAGTGCTTGCCCATTGTAATATCTTTCCTCTCCCTGATTTACATTCTGACATCTATCCCATGGTGACATTTTTACTGTTGGCAGGTGATGTCAGTGGAAGGAGAAGCTGCTTGCTTTTTCTGCAGTTGGAAACAGCTGTAAACAGCTATTTCCCACAATGCAGCGAGGTTCACAGACAGGAAACTGTAAGGACCATGGTCACACTGTGGGAGGGGTTTCACCATAATATCAGCCATACAGAGCCCCCTGATGATCTGTTTGAGAAAAGGAAAATATTTCTCATGGGAAAGAGGGTATCAGCTACTGACTGGGATTAAGTTCAATTCTTACGGTTTCTCTTTAAAGAGACACTGAAGCGGAAAAAAAATATGATATAGTGAATTGGTTGTGTACTATGAATAATTACTAGAAGATTAGCAGCAAAGAAAATATTCTCATACTTTTATTTTCAGGTATATAGTGTTTTTTCTAACATTGCATCACTCTATAATATGTGCAGATTACACAACACTCAGCATTCAGAATGAGTCTTTCAGAGCAGTCTGTGAAGTAATGACCTCTCCTCTAGCAGAAGAAAAGTAAATAGTCTAGGAACAGTTGAGATAATAAAAGTCAGATAACAGCCCTCTCCACGACTAACTTAGTCGGAGAGCTTAATGGCTTGTTTGCATAGAGATAACAACTGGAGTTTCTCAACTCTTCCTGTACTGGAAACAATTACACTGATGTATCTGATCTTAATGTTTTATTTCTTAGCTGTGCTACACATACAAATCATAATATCATCATTTTTTTTTTCGCTTCAGTGTCTCTTTAAGGAGGCTCACTCACAGTTCTGCCCAATATCTCTGCCATAAATAAAAAATGGTATCAAGGCATCCTTCAAGAGGCACTTCATTCAACAGAGCAGATGTAAATTGATGATGATCTATGTATTTACCAGAACCATATACGAGCACCTGTCACAAGGCAAAATCATAATACAGTATTAACATTTAGACCCATGACCTGGAAACTTCCCACATTTTAATTCCATTGAGAGTCATATTAATCTATGCCATGCACTGATGAGGATCAACCAATCCGAAACAGCCTGTATGCATGTTGGATTAGGGTGGCTCTGTAATATTAATAAGCAGACACATCACTGTATTCCATAAGTTCTGGAGGTGTGTTTAGCTATCAGGACAAGTAGATGATTTGCACATTCAGCAGTGATGCATTGTGGGACACCTCAGAGCTCACTCCAACCTGAATAATCGCAAACGCCTCCTGATTTAAGAAGGCAAACTCCTGTTTTCTATTGAGAATCAGCTGACCATTTTCAAAAGGTGGTAAGCAAGCAAGCAGAAGTCCACAAAATGTGGAAATTTCAACCATTAGCAAGCCTAGAACGGATCACCATCAGTCAGGATTTGATACAGAGGCTAATATCCAGAGAACGGGAGGCCTGCCGAACACCTTACCTTACCTCAGGGCCGGATTTCTGGAACGGCCACAAAGGCCAGTGCCTTGAGCGGCTACAGGCTAAGGGGGGCACCTGGACATGAAAGAGAGGTTCCTACATATGAAAGAGGAGGCTGAAAATGGGGAGCAACACATGAAAAGGGGAAGTTGATGCTCAATGGAGCTGTTCATGAAAGAAAGGGGCTGCAGTATGATATGACATGGATAATACACATATACAATACTGAAAGCACATGGAATGGGAGGGAGGGGCTCTGCTGCACACAGACGCAACATGTTTGGCCTAGGGGCACAAAAAGTATAAAGCCTTGCTTGGGTTTAGTTGTCCTTTAAATATTGTTAAGAACGAGCATTTATTTATGACCTTCCCACAATACTAACCCTTCTATAATTCCTTTCCTCAGGGAGACATGAGAGTGTTTATATACGAGGTGACAGCGGAAAGCCCCTACTTCATGGAGTGTAACTCCTTCATGACCAGTGACCCGCACAAGGTGAGACTGCGTCACGCAGCGCTATTCACAAAGGGTTTTGTTGTACACGGTTTCATGGTAGGAACGCTGAAAATTCTACAACCATTAATGTGAATCTACTAGTGTAATTCAGACTAAAAGAAGGGTTAAAATACTAAGTGCTTGTTTGTGCTTTTATCCCTCTCCCAGCATCCCCCACCCCAGAACCTCACTTTCTGCTCTCCCTAGCCTTTAAGGGTGTCCATACATCTTTCAATTTAGCGGGCCGATCGACCTTATCGTTCCGATAATTTTATTGGCTCAAAGAATAATCGTTACCACAACATGGCCACCTGATTGATCGTTCAATTGATTTCCGGCTGAAAGGATTCATCGGAATGCTGGAAAATATCGGTCACCACAACCGACATACTCCCAGCAGGTGTCCACCTAAGTATATATGTACTCGTGCCCATGTGTTTCGCTGAAGGTTCAACATTCACACCAGAGCTAAGCCTGGCCTCCTCCGGTGTCTGTCTTGGCGAGCGTCTGTACCATGTGACAACAGTATATGTAATGAAGTCTCTACATGCACCAGTGTCACCTAGTACAGGTGCTCGCGGTAAAACTGGAAGAGGCCAGGATTCATGCTGGTGTGTGACAGGTGAGCCTTTAACACTACAACACTACACATGGGGGGCGGGGCTAGACACTTATGGGGTCATGATGAAGTCTGTTGGAAATCTGTGGGCAGACAATACATCCCTCACTGTTCACATACGATCAGAGAGGGATCAATCTAATGGTTGATTTGGTGGCACATCAAGTGCTCCCTTTCCTCAGCAGACCTCTAGCGTCTTTCTGTCCCTTCTGGACTCCACTTCTTTAGTCATCCCTTGCTTTACAGACCTCATTCGTCTCTGTCCCCCATGCACACTCTTACATCCTCACAATGCTCTACACCCAACCTGTATAGACCATTCCAAACCCCCTCCCTATCCTTCTGCTGGTTGTCTTGGCCTCAGTGTCCTCTGCTCTAACTCCAGTTTATATACCCTCTACCTACCCATCACACTCTGTTTGACCTCAACTACTACTGACCTATTTTACTCAACCACTGTGCTCCACTTAGTCCCCATCTTCTCTCACATCCAACCCTCCACCTAAAAACCACTGTTTGGCTCTGACTTTTATCACACATCAACATCCACGCACTGCTCTGCCTACACATTATCTAAAGTGCCCACTCCACCTTATTCTACTCTGCCTAATCTCCCAGTCACCTGCCAGCCTGCTGCACTATGGGGCACAGTTCCCCAAACCTGTCCACAAGTACCTCCAACAGTACATGTTTTGCAGAAAACCACAAACCTACACAGGTGGGGTAGCTAGTGTCTCAGCAGTGCTGATTATCTACCCCTGTGGATTTCCACAAAACATGCACTGTTGGTGGTCCTTGAGGACAGAGTTGAGGAACACTGCACAGAACCTCTCAATTTTCCTCAGAGGCACCATGATTATGGCACAATTGGTTATGCCAAGAATCCAGGATGTGATGGAAACCATGATCAGAGTGGTTTAGTTCTTCTTTATATTGATGCAGTTCTCATATCTCTCCTATTTCAGGGATTTCAGTACCTGCGGAAGGCGGAGTGTTCCGTGCCTGAGGTGGAGGTGCTACGTGCCGTGCGCCTTTCGAATAACTCTCTTGAACCTGTGGCTTTTCGTGTTCCACGAGTTAAGGTAGGTACCTCCTCAATGAAACTTAGATTGTTAAGCATTTTGTCACAGTTCAGAGAAGATTCTTTGCATGATACTTTTTGTGAACCAGAACTTGAGATCTTCAGATGGTCTCGGCTCTCTGCAGTGAAAGCCATTAACAAAAGCTAATTTCACATATATGAAACAACTTGCCCTAGATCGTGGTAGGGTATTGTGAGCTCTGGTGGGAGACCATTATATCTCACTGGTGTAGATGCTCTCAGTGAAGTGCTTGTCCTACTGCTCATCAAGTGATATATGAAGCATTTCTTCTTTGCTCTAAATGATTTACAGCATAAAATCTACTACCACAAAAAATTGTAGCAGGACAGCATTAACACAGTTAAACACAGCACTTTGTTCTTTAGTGGAAAGCTCTTTGCTTCAGTGGGCAGCTTCTGGGCCCATGTGAAGAGGTGATAACATTATCATTTGAATACAGGTAGTCCCCGGTTAACGAACGAGATAGGGACTGTAGGTTCGTTCTTAACCTGAATCTGTTCTTAAGTCAGAACATTGTGCCAACTCTTTCCCCTGTACCTTTTCTGTGCCTCCAGTGTCCCCCTCTGTGTCACCTCTGCCCTCTGTACCTGCTTATACAAGTTTAAAAGTCATTTTTTCTTAGAATTTTTTAAAATCTATTTTCTCAAAAACTAGTCCAATTTGAAAGCTATGCAATGGCAGCTTTCAGAGCAGATAAACTGTACTTTGGGAAGTTGTAATTTGTAAACAGACAATATAACTTGTGCACAAAAGCAAATCTGACAACTGTATCGATAATAAAAAGTAGGAAAACACATTTTTATTGAATGTTATGTCGGAGTTCATGATTTATTTAGCTCAATAAAAGCATTGAAACATGAGTTGCATTCAGCAGAGTTACTCTTTACATTGCTGTCATGGTAATTTGTGTGCAATTGATTACCTTCTCGCTGTAGAAAGAGTTCTTCCAGGATGATGTGTTCCCTCCTACACGAGTGACCTGGGAAATGGCACTGTCTGCAGAGGAATGGCTCAGTGGTAAAGACAAACTGCAGCGCAACCTTAATCTGTGTCCTGCCAGGATGACTCCAGGTAATGGACCCTGCTGGCCAGTATCAAGCATTGGCTGATTGTTATCCATGTTGTACTGTGTGAGGAGACTGCAGGCACATAACCCAATATACTTCCTAAAGGTAGCAATACATCTAGTGATGATGGACAGATTTGACCAAGAGACAAATCTCTCTCTGATCGAATCTGATTAGAGAAAGATCTGTCTGTCAGGAACTGGCCCGCGGCACGCCTGCGTATACGGTTCCCGACTGCGGGTTTGACCAGATCAAGCGGGGAGCAGCCTTATTCGAGCTAAAACAAGGCTGGGACCCCTCAGAACACCTCTCACTGCCACCACTAGCGGTTCGCTAGACATTTCCACTCTGCTGTCAAGTCCTCAGCGCGCAATCCGCATTTTCGTATTCGGGTCAGCTTTGCGCTTAGGCCGAATACGGGAACGCCACGCACCCACACACGCACACACACACACATAGTTGCAATCTTACACTGTAGTGAATCAAAACCACTAACAGTCGTTCCGAACGATACTGTTAGCCACTCAGCTGTTGAGCTACTCGCACTGGCGTTTTCGTACGTTGGGTCAGCTGCGCGCTTTAGGCCAACGTATGACAAACGCCCCACACACAATGCAATTACAATCTTATACGGTAGTGTCGCTCAATCATACAATCAGGCACGGACTTATACACACTTTAATCTCTTCTAGGCTATGAGTGTTAGTTTAGTACAGCAGAAGCCAAGCTTATTAAATAATAATTTAATATTCCAGGGAAAAAAGGGGAACAATGCAGAACAGAATATATACAAAAGATGTACAAAAAAAAACAAAGTAAAAAAGTTACAAAGATAAAAGTTACAAAAATACACACAAGACAAGTTGCCAAAAATAAAAATGGAATAAACTAAAGTGAACTTTTACCATCGCAAATGTCCAACCGTGGAGAGACGCGGATTTACCGATTTCCTCGGGATCTTCTCTAGCGATGAGCTACTCTCGGGAGAAGATACCTGTGACTGCCCTGGACCAGCTTAAATAGTCTGATTTGTCCCCTGGGGCATTTAATGTCCAGCCCCCAGGAACCAATGCAATTTCCCAGTTTGTGACATCACCGAATGCTTGTCATAATCTTCCTGTGATATGCGAACTTCAAAGGGTTCCTGTTTCAGCTTTTTGAAGGTTGCAAATTTCACAGGTAAGATTGTATCCTGAGAACAACAAGTATCCTGTTTACACTTACAGATTTCAAAGCAATTCCACTTCCAGCCCACTATTCAGACTAAGAGGTAGCCGAACGCCTGTGTGGGCTTCAACCTGGTCGGGTAAATGTCTAAAGGTGGCCATACACTGGTCGATGTGCCATTAGATCGACCAGCTGACAGATCCCTATCTGATCGAATCTGATCAGATAGGGATCGTATGGCTGCCTTTACTGCAAACAGATTGTGAATCGATTTCAGCCTGAAACCGATCACAATCTGTTCAGCTGCTCCTGCCGCCTGTCCCCCCCCCGTATACATTACCTGAGGCTGGCTCCCGGGCATCTTCTCCGCACTGCACCGCACCGCTGTTCTTGCTCCATCCCGGCGCTTCCTGTGTTACTCCGTGACCAGGAAGTTCAAATAGAGCGCCCTCTATTTCAACTTCCTGGTCACCGGAGTGACACAGGAAGTATAAGCGTACACTGGGACATGCGGAAATGCGGTGCAGCGAGGAGAAGAGGACCCCGGAGCCAGCTTCAGGTAATGTATACATGCTCGGATCGGGCCCGAATCGTACGCCCCAAGCGACGCGCTCCTACCGCCGGGCGATCGAGGGTAATTTCCCGCACGGCGCGATCGACGGACCGATCCGATTTCGGGAGGGAATCGGATCGGCGGGTGCGTTTAGCGCAAGCGATTGGCAGCAGATCCGATCCCAGGATCGGATCTGCTGTCGAAACGGCCGTGAATCGAGCCAGTGTATGGCCTGCTTAAGTGTTTCCTTGCTAGTGTTTAGGTAGACTGTTCCTAATTACTGTCCAGGTTCCTTTGCCTATTGAAGGTGACTGGTCTATTCAATGAAAACAATGGCAGTTCCCTTGATCTCTGCCCTCAATGCAAATTGAATCTACATACAGACATTATCCAGGTGACACCTTCCAAAAGCCAGACTGCCTGACATACAATCCCATATAATACAGTAGTACACAGCAGACATAAAAATGGGAAAATGAAAATATATTACTGTATTATCCTTAACAGCATCAGCACCCCAATATATCACCACACTGTCAGCTGCCCGTAGACTACAGGCCGATCCCCGATCTATCTCAGCATGAAATCTTTCGGGAATCAGCAGAGTCCGCCTCATCCGCTGCCCCCCTAGTGTATAAATGGCCCCCGTATGTGCTTTTATACATTACTTATCCTATGTAGCCCACCACATGTGTCGCCCGTGTGTCTTCTATTAGCGCTATATGCTGGCGGCGTGTTTAGTGGTAATGGAGCAGCGGGATTCCGAAGACGGATGGGCACCGCGCCGTGGGCGACACAGGACATGCAATGTATAATTGCACACGCGGAGGGAACATTTATACACCGGGAGGTGCAGCGCCTGGTGTTTCCTTGCATTTATTGCTCGCCATTACTGCCACGCAACCAATCGACCACGACAGCCCGACATCTTGCAACATGTCCGATCGATACACGTAACCAAGTTTGGCCCTAAGTTGACCGCATCATCGATCAGGCATGATCTTGGAGGCACCAATTTTCATTGGATTCAATAATAATTACCAAATTGGATGTTCGATCAGTCGCCAAATCAGTCGCCAAGTCGAGAGATGTACCTTATCTCTCAATGTACCCATAGATATCATTCATGATGCCTGAAAGATCTTTTGCTGTCTCAACAAACTATTTCTCTTAACCAAAAACCAAATCCTCTGAGATAGACTGTTTTGAGTGTGAATGTTAGCGTTGTGTAACTATGGCAACGTTACCGGTCAGTGAATGGAGAAACTCAATCACTGCTACACCTACGACTAAAGTCCATTTGGACCAGTTTCTGTCCTGAGGAAATGTTCTGATGGTAGGCTATATGCAGGGCGTTACCAGCCAACCATTTGCATACAACAGGGCTGTACAGACATCAGACTTTTGACGACCAAAATACTTTAGCCTGGTACAGATACAATTTTGATTGGCCACTGTTTGGCCAATTGTACCACCTCCGTATAGTATAAGGGCCAACAGAATTTGAATACGGTACTATGAACAGATTGTGTAGGTAAACTCTCATACTACATAGATGTGGTCAAATTGGCTAACCATTGGCAAATCAAAATTGGATGTGTGTGGATTATTTCAGGTGACAGGCAGCCCAATCTTCTACACCTGACATATTTTAGGCAGGAAGCAATCAATTTTCTTTACTGCTTGCATTTATCCTGCTCACACCCGGGCGGTTCTGGCTTCTGCACTCCCTCTCCAGAGTTGTGCTGGGCAAATAAAATGATTCTGATTCCGAATTCCTTTCAGCTCAGCCAAACCAAATGTGCATGACAGTCACAAGCTGCTTGATAAAGCCGAAACAATGGTCAACCATTTCAGCTGACAAACATTATCTATATAGCCCATAGATTCTCAAGACTATGGGCAGCTTTACTCACTGCTGTATTTTTTCCTCCTCACAGTCAGCCAGGCTCCCAAAGAGGCCCCAAGCAAGAAGTATGTCCCGGCTGCTGTCTACCTTCAGGAGAAGACTGATGAGCAGAAGAAGGAGGAGGTCAGAACACTCAAAAGTTTCTCTAACCAGTTATTTGAACACCGCTCTAGGAATTAAGGAAACCAGAGCTGAGATAAAATAAAAGTTTTATACATACCTGGGTCTTCCTCCAGCCCCATGCGCACAGATCGCTCCCACGCTGCCGTCCTCACGCTTCTCCCTCTTCGGTACCGGGTCCCGTAACTTCAGCCAGTTGTGGCCAGTCTGCGCAAAAGAAGTGCGCCCTCTATGTAACTCTCTGGCAGCTGTTTACATATATTTTAAATGTGAAGATTTTCGCAACAGTGGTCCTTTAAACACTTGCAACAAGCATGCAACAATTCCCTGGTGTCTAGAGGCCCCATCCTCCCCTATACAGTTCCCCAGTGTCTAGTGGTCCTCCTCCCCTATACAGTTCCATGGTGTCTAGAGACCCCCACCCTCCCCTATACAGTTCCCTAGTGTTTAGTGCTGTCCCCCTACCTCCCCTATATGGATTCCCTGGTGTTCTAGGGCTTCACCTCCAATGTAGCTTCCCTGGTGGTCTACAGTGGGCCAAGCATATTGCAAAGTGAGGAAACCACTTGGAGGCCATATTTAATGGCTTTGAGGGCCAGATTTGGCCACGGGCCGGAGTTTGACATGTATGTCCTAGAGGAACAGCCATTTCTGAGGAAACCAGGGCAATATAATCTACAACTTAAGCGAGGACCTATGTACCCTCCAAATAGAAATTTATAGACTACACCATTACTATGCAGCAACCGCTACTGTTAGCACTATGTTACCATGTTCATCAATGCACAAACTAAATGCCCTAACACGGTTGCTTCTCAATGTCTCTTCCTCTCAGCTGCTGAGTGCCATGGTGGCAAAACTGGGCAACCGAGATGACCCTCTGCCTCAGGATGCCTTTGAAGGAGTAGATGAGGATGAGTGGGTGAGTGAGCTGCATACTCATGTCTGTCAGTGGATTGTAGACCATGTATCACAGAATCTACCACATAGAGCCACATTAATCCATGCCATGCACTGATGAGGATCAACCAGTCTGTATGCATGTTGGATTAGTGTGGCTCTGTAATATTAACAAGCTGATACATCATTGCATTCCAGCAGTTCTGGAGGTGTGGCTAGCCATCAAGGACAACAAAGGGATGATTTGCATATTCAGCAGTGATGCATTGTGGGACAGCTCAGAGCTCATTCCAACCTAAATAATCGCAAATACCTTCTGTTTTCAAAAATACCATACTGTATGTCACTACACTTCCATATTATTCCTTTTATGGGATTCTAAACCATTACCAGGGCTGTGGAGTCAGAGTCAAGGAGTCTGAGTAATTTTGGGTACCTGGAGTCGGAGGTTTCATAAACTGAGGAGGAGGAGTAGGATCATTCTTGTACTGACTCTGCAGCCCTGACCAATAACCATGGGGAAGGACTGTTTGATTCGATGTTTCTTATTGGATACAGTTAGCCATGGGCACATGAAGGGCCTGACGCATTATCGGGTGCCCATTATGTCAATTACTGTTGTTTACTTACCCTTTACCTAACCTGTACTCTGATGTGATTCATTGATTGTTAGCTATTATGTGAGCCAGTCTGCTATGACTCAGGACCACTCATGATATGCTATGCCAAGCTGTGCGATCTGGCATAGCTACCCAAGCACAGAGATCTTTCCAAAAATATTGTTCAGCTAAAAGAAAGCAAAAAACAGCATGACAACCCCCATCCTTAAAGGTAATATCCGAGGCGTGTAAAAGAAAAAAATGTACTTACCCGGAGCTTCCTCCAGCCCCGGGGTCCCTCCTGTGCAAGATGCCAACTTCGGCAGGTTGGCATCTACTGCACTATGGTGACGCTGACGTCATCTCGAGTATACTGTGACTGCACAGTACACTCGAAATGACGTCAGCACCACCACGAGTGGCTCTCGCTCGGGCGTGGTAGATGCCGACCTGCCAAGGTTGACATCTTGCATCCGAGGGGACCCTGGGCCACCGGCGGAAGCGGAGCTGCGGCGAGGACACAGGACGGCTGACATGGACTGGAGGAAGCCTGAGGTAAGTAGATTTTTTTTATACTCCTCGGACATTCCCTTTAAATGACTCCCGAGGCAAAGAAATACATCTCTCTTTACTTACCTCGGGCTTCTTCCAGCCCCTAGATGTCCTTTGGGTCCCTCGCCGCAGCTCTTGTCCTCTCCGGGGTCCTGCTGACCACCTGTGAGCACCTGCGCGCTCGTGTCCACATCACCGGGCATGTAATGTCAGGTCGCGTTCATGTGCGGGCCCATCTCCACTAGGTGCAAATGCGTGTGGATTTGCTGCATATGAATTCACATAGCGATGCATTTCAGTGGACCCGTTTCCATTAGATGCATTCAGGGAAAATCTGGGCAGCAGTGCCACAATTTTCTGGACGCCGCATGCGATTTTTGAATCGGTTTGTTTTTTTTGGGGGGCTATTTTCAAGTACATTTTTGCATTATGTCAATAGAAATGGAAAAAAAAAGAAACAAAAATTAGCTATTGTGAATTCGCATGTAAAAAATGGATGCATGTTTATGCAAATTTACATGTCTGAAAAAGACAAAATTACATGTCTGAAAAAGAGCATGCAAACTTGCATGCTTGTGGTGGAAATATACCCTAAAGCTTTATCAGTCCAGCTATAACACCTCTAAAGAGAAGATAGGAATTCAGGTAAACTCACCCTGGGTGACAAAACCAGCAGCATTAAAGAGTACTCGAGCCAAAGCTCGGGTATAAAATGAGATACTTACCTAAAGAGATGGAAGCCTCAGGATCCTATTGGGGCTTCTCTCGGTGCTCTGATGTCCCCTGTAGCTGAGCACGGCCCCCCTGGAAGATTAAAACTGACTTGTCGCTAATTCTATCGGGGCCACGCAGCTCCTCTTCCTCCAGCGTGGCCGCGCAATAGCCGACCCAGCCTGCATGCGCAGTGAGCCGGAGCCGCGGGCTCTGTGATATTGCGCATGCACGGATAGGCTCACGTATCTACCGCACTGACCCGTTTCAGGAAGAAGAGCTGAGCAGCCCCAATGTGGAGGGGGGGCATGTTCAGCAACGGGGGCTTTAGATCAGTGAGGATTGCCTCAATAGGATCCTGAGGCTTCCATCTCTTCAGGTATGTATCCGATTAAATGACAACTGAAGTAAGATGGATATAGAGGCTGCCATTTATTTCCTTTTAAGTAATACCAGTATACTGGCATCCTGCCAAACCTCTGCTTCTAATACTTTTAGCCATAGACCCTGATTCCCCCTCATCTGTGACTAATCACTACTGTAATTTGATCTCTTAAACTCTGTAAGTTCAGAAATCTCCTCTGCCACAGCAGAGCTGCTAATTTGTAAGCACAGGATGTTAACCCTATGTCTGCTTCCATGAAAGCAGAAAGTAGACACACTGCAGATTTATTGCATGATTTCTATCAGCTGTAACTAGGCGTGGGCTTTCGAGTCCACACAGTCTCAAATTCGGAATTCAAATGAAGTCTAATGACTTCACTTGTGACCGCAGGATGGGGGGGCTAACTTACTCAGTAGTCTAAAACAGAGAGGGTAGACTGTGGCGAGTGCACTACATGCATATGCCATAAACCATATATAACAGATGGTGCAACATCCGGTATTATTTTGTAAAGTCTATTCAATAATGCAAGGAGAAAAAAGCAATCCCAGGAGCAGCTCATCCAGTGTAAATAAACAACCTTTAATTATCTTAATTTAAAAATGACAAGGCATAGCAATGGCATAAAAAATTGCATGTGAAAAGAAAACCAGTGGTACTTATCCAGTCACTGCAGCAGCATGGAGGTGCGGAGGTATAGTCGACGGCCGTTTCACCCCCAAATCAGGGCTTTCTCGAGAGTAGTCTTCAGGGATGTCTGCTTTCCATTACGCGCCATAGGTGTAATGAAAGCCGCGTTGCATTACCCACTACCGTGCCTTCTCTTTCAAGCCGGAAGGAGGAAGCAGCGAAGTGGGTGGTGGAATGTAGCTTTCATTAAGCCTATGAGTCCTAAAGGCTTCTGGGTAAGTTAGCCCCCTATCCTGCGGTCACACCTGAAGTCAGACTTATTTGAATTCCGAATTCGAGTCCGTCTGGACTTGAAAGCCCATGCCTGGCTGTAACAAATAAATGTTTTTCTTTAAAGGTTATTATGCTGTGGCTTATCTTTTAGAGCAGAGAGGAAGTTCTGAGTTCAGGTCCACTTAAAAACTAAATTTTTCTACAGTAGTGCCCCTTTAACATGTGAATATAAACCCCTATATTATACTATGATACAGGTCTGCTTTCTAGCAATGCAGCAGACGCACAGTAGCAGTGACAGAGGTAGGATCTGGCTCACTTTGTTCTCCTCACAGGTCTGTGTTTTGTCTCTTTCAGGATTAGCGATGACCTCCGATGCTCCCATCTCTCCCCCACCCAACTGGAAATGGCTTGGAAGGCGGCTCAGCTGATACATTCCAACCCCAGGGAAAAATAAACTCAGGCCAATTGTTTACAGACTCCCAGCATTCCTAGCCAGTCAGAAACTGGATCAATGTACCACACAGGAGCTGCACATAGCATGTGCTCCAAGCACACAGGCCTCATGAGGGGCCAGACACCCGGCCTGTGAGGTCACAGCACAGTGTCTGCCAGTGTGCACAGGGTGCATCAATACTGAGATAAGCACAGATGTCACATCCTAATACCCAGCATTCCTTTATGTAATAACAGTTTACAAACGCTCACACTTCTGCTTTTCCCCTGCTCCTGGCTTTATTCTGTTACTGAAGAGGACCAGTCCACCAAAACTGTCACATCATGGTGGAAAACCCCCAACCTAGATTCATAGACCTACAGCATTACTCCCCCACCATTAGCAGACAATCTCATGCTATTAAAAGATACCTTAGTGGTAATTATTTTTCAAAAAGAACTCCAAATGTGTGTGAGGATTTGTGCAGATGCTTACCACACGTCTCCAGCTGTTTCCCGGTCATGATCCAAGTTCTTTCCTTCCTGGTCCGTGCCCTCCAACCCAGACATTCTACCCGGCGCATGCGCAGTGTGTCCACTTGGGCGCCTTGCGATCGCACTTACGTCAGGAGCGTGCTCACAAGGTGCCCAAGCGGACATACTAGTGTTAGGCAAAAAAAAGCAGAGAGAAACGGCACAGCTGCAGATGCTGATTTATTTGGTATCAAAAACAGTGACAGTCATCACATGTACATAAAACACATCAAAGTGCTGCATAGATAAAACATACCATTGAGGGTAAAAGCTGTAGGAATGGTGCGGGGGGTGCTAAGGCTTAAGACCGTTTTACGCACGTCTGCACTTCTACGGAGGCTGCAAGGCGGAATTCGTAAGCTGCTGGTATTTGTAACCATTTGCTCTATGGCGGCGTCACGCCGCTCGAAATCTCTGCATAGTATACTAGTATGTCGGGGTCAGAGGGCGTCGACCAGGAAGGAAAGTGGGTGGAACACACACACACCGTCTATTTTGAAAAGTAATTACTGCCAAGGTATCGGTTAAGCCTTGTAGTCTGAAGTGAAAATTGCCTGGTGTATACCAGCCTTTAAGTGCCTGGTGTATACCAGCCTTTGGAATGATTGTACAATCATTCCAAATCTATGTAGTAGAAGTATAAATTGACAAAATATATTTTAAATGAATACTTCATGTAGTCCCTCATATTACAGAGAAGGTGGTAAGATTGGACAATGAAGACTGTATAGGTACCTATAGGAATGTTCACTTATATTACATTGCAGGAGGAGACGGATAGGTCAGGGAATTTACATTCCAGTGGGAAGAGCTCAAATCAAATCCTCTAAAGCCCCACACACACTCAACAGCAGCCTTTTATGCAGCACAATTATCCAACATCCAACCAAAAAAAGTTGATTGCTATTAGACGTCAATCCAACAGTTGGATTGACATCTTATCAGTTCTGTGAACAATAGCAAGCAACTTTTTTTGGTTGTTTCACAACAAAAGTTGTTTGATTTATCCATGGAAAGTGAAAGTGAGTGACCGCTTATTGGCCTTCACCATAAACCCAACCATTAATTAAAGAGAACCTGTCCCCTGACAGCCACAGGTGCAGCTTCTTTACTAAGCAGTCATGCAGCTTGTGCCTGGGTAATATTACTACACATACATAGACGGGTACATTTACAGGAACCGGCAGAAGGGGTAAGGGTGAAGCTAGTGAAATAAAATCCAAATCAGAATAGAGTGTTGGATTTCTGCCTTTCCAGATAATACTATCCTGTTCCCTGGAATACTCTTTACTCCTCTCTCATGTACTGTATAGTGGTTGTAGATGGGATCACTCATTGGCAGTCTTTCTCAACCAGGGTTCCTCGAGTACTCTGCAAGGGTTCCCTGGCATTTCCCCCCATCATGGGGGAAGTATAAAAGAGCACATTATAATAGGAGTATCAGAATAATAATGAGCACATTAATAATAACCACTAGAATAAGGAGACAGTATAATGAGTGGCAGTGTAATAGGGGTAGTAAAATAAACAGCTACACCTTTTTTTTAAAGACCATTCGTCCAGCAAAATAAATGCAGGGGTTCCTCGAGATTCAAAAATTATTTGCAGGGGTTCCTTTAGGTCCTAAAAATATTTGCAGGGGTTCCTTGAGGTCCCAAAAATATTTGCAGGGGTTCCTTGAGGTCCCAAAAATATTTGCAGGGCTCCTACAGGATAAAAAGGTTGAGAAAGGCTGGCTTATTATGTTGAAGGACCTCAGAGGTGAGCTTCTCTCTAGAATTCCCTGATCTGCCCTCACTGCTGAAGAGTCTCACTCCTTGTGCTTCAGCAAGAAAAGGCTTAACCTCCTTGGCGGTAATCCCGAGCTGAGCTCGGGGTATGCCGCCGGAGGTCGCCGCTCAGGCCCTGCTGGGCCGATTTCAGTTCTGAAAAAAGCAGCACACGCAGCTGGCACTTTGCCAGCCGCGTGTGCTGCCCGATCGCCGCCGCTCCGCGGCGATCCGCCGCGTGCAGCGGCGAAAGAGGGTCCCCCCAGCCGCCCGAGCCCAGCGCAGCCGGAACAAACAGTTCCGGCCGGCGCTAGGGGCTGGATCGGGCGGCTCTGACGTCAGGACGTCGACTGACGTCCATGACGTCACTCCGCTCGTCGCCATGGCAACGAGGAAAGCGAAACAAGATAGGCCGCTCATTGCGGCCTATCTTGTTACTTTCGATTGCCGGAGGCGATCGAAAGTACGGATCAGGAGCGCCCTCTAGTGGGCTTTCATGCAGCCAACTTTCAGTTGGCTGCATGAAATATTTTTTTTTTTATTAAAAAAAAACCACATTGCAGCCTCCCTGGCAAAATAAATAAACCGCCAGGGAGGTTAATCTTTCAGCTGATGTTTCTGTAATGTAAAATAAGTGGAGAATTACAGATAATGAGATCCCCTTGTGGTGGCCATAGAAGGTGCAGAAATGACCAAAGACCCTGAGAGGTATAAGAAGACCATGAGAGGTATGAGAAGACACTGGTTGATTCAGCTCCCTGCAATCCACTTATGGTGAAAGCTCAGTTTTATAGGCTGGCCCTTTTACAGAAACAGTGTGAAATAAGGGAACAAAGCCAGTGAGATGTCCCAGGACTCGCCGTCTAATGTTTACCTGCCATATAGAAGCCATACAGTCCTGCTAACACAGGGACTTCCGCGGCACTGCCAAACCTACCCTGCCGAGCAGGGTCTGCCTTATACTTCTAATAAAACTGGCAAAATGTCAGCAAGCTGTCTGTGTGTTTTTTTTCCCTAAAGAACATTATACATGGTACACACCATGCAAGTTCTCATCAGATAGACGGGTCTAATCGATTATTTCCAATGAGTCCGATCTGATTACCAATCATTTTTCTGATCGATTTTGTATTGAAGTGATTGGAAAATGGATCAGAAAATCAATCGGAAATCAGATCGGACCTGTCGGAAATAATCGGTTCAACCCGTCTATCTGATTGGAAATTGCATGGTGTACAAGGCATTAAAGAAAACCTGAACTGAACATTAAAAGTCAAAATAAGCATACACAAGTCATACTTACCTACCATGTAGTCTACTCCTCAGTGTCTTTCTCCTGTCCCGCGTCCTATTTGTTCACTGTGATCAAGGGAATTTTCTGTCCTCCATTTTGAAAATGGCCATTACCCATAACAGCTTTCTGGTCAGCACACAGTTAAACTGTAACATCGCCCACTTCAGCCATAGGGAAACATGGACATTACCTGGTACATCAGTTTTCCTCTCAGCTGTAACTGACAGCAACTGATATTTTACTGACAGCAACTGATATATTTCAGATCTGACAAAATATTGTCAGAACTGGAAGGGGTTATTGTCAGAAGAAAATGGTGAGCTTCTGAGAGGAACTGATGGCAAGGTAACTATGTAATATTCATTTGAAGTTACCTCATGTGTTTATTTTAAATATTTGTACTCAGTACAGGTTCTCTTTAAAGAGATCCAAATAAGATGATTAAAGAACTACTCCATGCAGTGTAATTAGAGCGGGAATAGAACAGGCTGCATGAACAGGCTCCCCCCCCCCTATAATCAGCAGAAATAAAAAAAATTCCATCATGTTGAATTAGTGCTACATTTGTGCCACAAAATTAAAGTCTTTTTGAAGATCATAGCAATTATATTGTTCCAGGTGATGATGTCACCCAGTCATTCTACAACGGCGCACAGGGCAAGAAGTCAATAATGGTCGGGTAGTGCCGTATTTGTGCCCATTTGTGTTAGAAAAATCACTCTCCACTCAGATTGCTAGTACTGATTTTTTTTTTTTTTTTGCTTCTATTCACTAAACTGTTTTGACTAATAAAAAATGTTCAACATTGTTAGGCTGGGTGAACTTTTGACCTTTACAAAAAAGTTAATATCTTAAAAACTATGAAAGATAACATGATTTTTGCAGCACAAATGCACCACTACTTGACCAAGTTGCATGTCTGTGTGGTGTTATAGGGGGGTTGAGTGATTTTACCATCTGAAGAAAAAATAATTGCTGTTATCTTAAAACAGAAAGCAGCACAAATCTTCATTTTTTGCAACACAAATGGGCATAAATGTACCACTAACCAAACATAAAGGTTCTTTTATCTGTGCTGATGGGGGGAGGCAGCTTCTAACCAAAAGATTTGTAATTTATACCGTTAGAAAATATTTTATGCTTTAAAAGTTATAAGCGGTTAAAGTTATTAAAAGATTGTCTGTTAAGATGTCTGACTACCTCCCGAAAAAAGCTGCCAGATTTCAAATACTTACTTGATTGAGAGCTGAAGATAATAGATACTTGTCCACTAGCAACAAAGGGGGCAGTCCATTTTGTTATCAGCATGTCTGCTTGGGAATTGTCACACTCTGTCCACTTTATTATTGTTGCTGCTGAGAGAAATGAACTCTTTGTGGCCAGCACTACAGAGTCTCTTCATCAACTCCTTTCTTTTATTGAAATTGGGAAAGCACACCACCAATTATTACTGTGCAATGGTCATACCCATTCAGACACTGAAGGTTTTCAAATGTCAGAATGAATAATATGACCAGCACCTACTTCCAATAATGTCTTGTTGATAAAATTATTTTTCATTAAAGTAAACCTATGACTTCCATAAAAGAAAGAGTCAGATACTGATCTCGGTAAAACACTACATCTTAACATTATGTTTACTAATCAACTCCAAACTTACTGATCTCAAACACACTACATTTTTGTTTTCTGTTAACACAAATAAAGTGTCTTTCTTCTTGAATGTAGCTGTACAATCTCTTGGGTTGAAAGAAATGCACACCTTTGATTTTTCCATCCTTCTCGATCGACTGTTAATGAGAAAAACTGCAATTCCAATCCGATTTCTCAAACGCATAAAAAAAAATGTTTTCATACAACCGAGACCACCGCTGGTCGCAGTGACTATCTGGACGTGCTCCTGTCTGAACTATTGTGACTGTACTGCACAAGTGCAGTGATAGCCTGCACAGTAGCACGGAGACGCATGTGCAAGTCGTCTTCCAGTGAGGCCGCGCTCATACATGGACGGAAGCGCATCTGTGCGAACTTGTTTGATAAGCCCTTGTCGAATAGGTTCAGATGGTCCCAGCACTGGATTGACGAGCCGTCCGGTAAAGGTCATTAGTGCTGATCTCCAGGCACAAATCCAAAAATACCATATTTTTGGGGGGAGGAAATTAAACTTTTGCAGCTAGATTTCATGGCTTGTGTGTCTTGAAATAAACCGCCAGGGAGGTTAAAGTAAACCTGAGATGCCCCAATATAAAGATGTTATACTCTCTCGGGGCTTCCTCTAGCCCCATGAGCAGTGATGCATCCCTCGCTGTCCTCCCAAGTGCCTCCGTTCTCGTGGTATCGGTCCCAGTAATCCTGCTCGGTCGCGCCAATCGGCTGTTCATGCTCCTACGTGGAGGGCGGCGCATGTGCAGAAGAGCCAACTGGTATGACTGAGCAGGATTACCGGGACTGATTGCGGCTGAACGGAGGCACTTGAGAGGACGGCGAGGGATGGATCCATGCTCATGGGGCTGGAGGATGCCCTGGGTGAGTATAAAATCTTTATATTGGGCCATCTTGGGTACACTTTAAATGTTCCCTTTATTTTTTTGAGCAGTGTATAATGATAATAAGGTCAGTGCACCAGAACCAGATCATTTTTACAGAAGCAGGGCTTTCCATGAGCGCAGCAATGTCTGATGAAGTCATATGACTGGTAGAGATTGGCCGAATATCAAATTTTGGGTTCGTGAATTTTGAATCCGAATCTCCGCAAAAATTTGCAAATCTGCGAATCCCCATAGACTTCAACTGGGAGGAGAATTTTAAAACCAATAAAGACTGTTTTTGGCCACAGAGGTGATTAAAAAGTTGTTTCAAGGGGCCTAACACCTGGACAGGGACTTGCCGGAGGGGGATTCATGCCAAAAGTCCAACCAAAAATTACGGAGTTGACGCAGAGTTGTGTTTTAATAATCAGAAGTCACATTACATTCCTAAACTGCTGGAATAAAGTGCTTTAAAATATCCAGCATGTGTACATGTTGATCAGGTGGTGTAAGGGTAACGCCCGCTTCCCACTGACAGACGAAACGCCGCAGTCCGCAAACAACAGCCTTAACCTGCTGAGCGGTCTGGACGAGCTCAGCTCGTCCAACACCGCCAGAGGCTGCCGCTCAGGCCCTGCTGGGCCGATTTTAATGAAATAAAAAGCAGCACACGCAGCCGGCACTTTGCCAGCCGCGTGTGCTGCCTGATCGCCGCTGCAGCGCGGCGATCCACCGCGTGCAGCGGCGAAAGAGGGTCCCTTCAGCCGCCTGAGCCCTGCGCAGCCGGAACAAATAGTTCCGGCCAGCGCTAAGGGCTGGATCGGAGGCGGCTGACGTCCATGACGTCACTCCGCTCGTCGCCATGGCGACGAGGTAAGCGAAACACGGAAGGCCGCTTATTGCGGCCTTCCGTGTTACTTCTGGCCGCCGGAGGCGATCGGAAGAACGCCTCCGGAGCGCCCTCTAGTGGGCTTTCATGCAGCCAACTTTCAGTTGGCTGCATGAAATAGTTTTTTTTTTATTTAAAAAAAACCCCGCAGCCACCCTGGCGATTTAATAAGAACGCCAGGGTGGTTAACAGACTTAACGACCTTAAGTGATTATGTCAGGTTAGCATATCTTTGTTTTTACCAGTTGACACCTCCAGGACATAAATGTTAGTCCTCTCTGTGGCAATCTTTGTGTAGTGGCTGCCGTGCTTGTGCGCACAAATCGTGGGAATGTAGGCAAGGTGATCACGGTTTTCCAGTCTCCATAGTCAGGCTGAGGTAGTTCAATGGCAGTTAAGTGACCAAAAAAACACTGATTCTGCACATTGTGCCTTAGTGGATACTACAGGGGGCAGTAGTGGATACTACATGCCAGTAGTGATGGTGAAGGATTATTGGGGGAGTGGGTGCACTACTAGGACCAGCAGAACGGTCTCCTACAGCACTGAGGTTTTACACAGGGGCCAGTGGATATTAGACGCCAGTAGTGGTGTGAAGGTGGGTTATGGTCGGTGCACTAATAGGACCAGCAGACCTATCTCCAACAGCTAACTTGTGCACTGGCCACAGAAGAGCAATACAATAGCAAGAAAAACGATGAAGGGCTTACACACTATGAGATTTTCTGGCCGGTTTACTGTCAGATCGATTATTTCCAACATGTCTGATTTGCTTTCCGATCAATTTGAGCGTTTTCTGATCGATTTCCTATTAAAGTTAACGGAAATCGATCGGAAATCGATCTGACAGTAAATCGGCCAGAAAATCTCACAGCACACTGTCCCTGATCTGCCTAGCACAGAAGCCAAACACAGACTGCAAAATGGCTGCTATGCTGGCTTTCTGATAAATGGGAGGGGGGTGGTCCAGGTGGGAGCGATAGCTGATTGGCTGCTATGTGCCTGCTGATTGGAAGGTAATGGGTGAAAGTTTAACTCAATGGAGACTTATAGGGGGCGGGTCAAATACACCATGTATTCGCCTGAGGGGGCGAACGCGAACACCCCTTGTTAGCCGTGAAAAAAGGCAAATAGTTTGGCCCATTTCTAATGACTGGAGTGCCGCAACCGGAAAGCTCCTCACAGGCGCTTTGTGGCTTACTCTGCCTACAGTATAGCGAGGTTCACAGTGCAGCCGGGGGCATTTGCGATATAACAGCGGCCGGCATGGAGCACTCTGTATGTAGTGTGGTTACAGTGAAGGTGAAGCATAATTTTCATTGAACTGTATGCTTCACTGTACCCGACAGAACGCATGGGTAATGTACAGCACTGCTGTCTGTAAAGTTGTGTACCGGCTGTCGCATGGAATGTTGCAACTGATCAATGTGAACTGGGCCTCAGAGTTGAGGTTCAAAGGAGTCTCCTGTGTGTTGCATAAGATAAAATCATTAAACGGCAATGTGCCCAAATAGCACTGCATGTTTGCATAAGGTGATCTGTGTTCTGGCCAACCTGTGGAATTGTTGGGTCAAAAATGTAGATATTTACCTCTATAGAGAGAAGCCTCTGGAGGACATCCCCGCCTTTGACCCCCTCCCACCCGATGTCCTCGACCACACTTCTGTACAAGAACGCACATGGTCGCACCGTGCAGGATGACTTGTGCAAGTTGCCGCCACTCGAGCTTAGCATAAAAAGCTCAGTGCTAGTGCACAGGAGCGAGTTACCTGCGCAGTGCAGCCAAGCTCAGGTGACAAGCTCTTGTAGATAGACTTTGGGTGTGTCCCTGTGCTGGAGCAGCAAGGAGGAAGGCATTGGTCTATCGAGGTAAGTACCCAAATTGCTGTCCACCTACCTCACAACTCTTTAAGGCCCAGTGCACACCAAAAACCTCTAGCAGATCTGCAAAACGCTAGATGTTTTTGAAGCAGATTTCAGAGCCAGGCCTGGATTTACAGCACAGGAGCCTATACGCACAGAAGTCCTGGTACTCTAGAACTTGCCCTCCATGAACCTACAAGTACCCACTGAGCCGGGCTGCGGGTGCCCCTTAGCATTAGGTAGCCAGATGTACCCTCAGCAATAAGAAGCTAGTTGTGCCCCCAACTGAAAGGAGATCTGGTCAGTGGAATGCCGGGTGACTAACCTCTCATTTAAACTTCGCTTGGGACACTTCCTGGGTAAGACAGGAGAGCGGCACTTGGGAAGGGGAGGGAGCTGCCTTTCCATTATCAGGCGCCTGTAGGCACATGCCTACAGTGCCTTATTGTAAATCCGGCCCTGTTCAGAGCGATTCTAGGCATGTTTACAGACGTTTTCTAAACAGACCTAGCGTTTTTTGGAGCTTTTTTGTGTAGCAGATTTCATTTATTGTTACAGTAAAGATGTTACTGAACAGCTTCTGTAACAAAAACGCCTGGAAAACCGCTCGGATCTAGAGTTTTTCAGAGCAGTTTTCCACTTTCCTATACTTTAACATTGAGGCAGAAACGCCTCAGAAATCTAAAAAACGCTGCAGCTCCTCGAGTTTGCATTTGTGGAAAAAACTAACAGTTTTGTTTTCATTCATTTGAATACTTTAAAATAAGAAATATATCAATCTAAATGACAGAAGTAAAGTTTAACCTCCCTGGCGGAAAGCCCGGGCTGAGCACGGGCTATGCCGCCGGGAGGCACCGCTCAGGCCCCGCTGGGCCGATTTGCATAATTTTTTTTTGCTGCACGCAGCTAGCACTTTGCTAGCTGCGTGCAGTGCCCGATCGCCGCCGATCCGCCGCTATACGCGTCGCCGCAGCCCCCCCCCCCCCCAGACCCCGTGCGCTGCCTGGCCAATCAGTGCCAGGCAGCGCCGTGGGGTGGATCGGAGTCCCCTTTGACATCACGACGTCGATGACGTCATCCCACCCCGTCGCCATGGCGACGGGGGAAGCCCTCCAAGAGATCCCGTTCTTTGAGGGGCTGGGGGGATGCCGCTGAGCAGCGGCTATCATGTAGCGAGACCTCGTCTCGCTACATGAAAACATTTTTTATTTTTTTTTAAAAAAACGTATTTGCTGCCCCCTGGCGGATTTTGACAAACCGCCAGGAGGGTTAAGGCCCATACACACGTCGGATTTCCGCGAACGACGGGTCGTTTGAACGTCCCGTCGTTCGCCCGCTAAATCGGGCGTGTGTACAGACTATCGGTGGTTTGATAAGAGTGGGTTTGAGCGATCCGCCCGGCGGATCGCTCAAACCCACTCTTATCAAATGAACGATAGTCTGTACACACGCCCGATTTAGCGGGCGAACGACGGGACGTTCAAACGACCTGTCGTTCGCGGAAATCCGACGTGTGTATGGGCCTTTAGAGTATATTTAACACAAAAATACATATACTTACATATCAGTCCTGAAAGAGGGACAAATGAGGAAGAAAGAAGGTGATTTAGAGTGATTTAGTTCCCAAAGAGGGATTGTCCCTCTGAAAAAAAAGAGACAGTTGGGAGCTATACTTCAGCTACACTTTATGCTGGTCACATGCTACACGTTTGTAGTAGTCCTATGTAAATTGGATCAGATCTACATGGAACCCGATCTTTTCCCCTGTACTGACTGTTTTTTACTGCCAGTACTCTTGCCCTCATTGAAAATGGCGCTGTCACATGGTAGAGACGCCATCCGGCCCCAGTCACGTGACATGATGCAATAGAGGTCTCCCATCTGCGTAGGAAGCGGCCGCCTGTCCCGCAGTGGTAACCTTGATAGCACCGGACATCATGGTAAGCGTCACCGATACCGGGCGCTGCTCACGTGGTGGGGAGGTCACCGGGTCATGACTTCACTGTGCCCCGGCGGAGACTGTACAGGTCACGTGGAGCGGAGGTGTCAGTGCAGAGAGCAGCCAACCTGGGGGACTACTGGTATCAGCATGGCCTGACCTGGGGGACTACTAGTCTCAGCATGGTCTGACGTCACTTGACTAACTATGATGATCTGTCAGTGGCTTTGTTACTAATCTGTAGCCTGATTTATTTTAGTTAGCAGCAGGAAGGAGTTAGAGGCTCAATCAGGCTGGTTATTGCTGCTGTCTGTGCTCCTGTAAGCTCTTTCCATCTTTTTGCTGTTGAAAACACTGCAAGAGGGGAGAGTGACTAACCACCATTAAGTCACAGGCGGCAGTAATAACCTACCTGATAGGGTGCCCATAAATCTAGCGATTTTCATATTTTTTTTTTTTTTAGGCCCCGTTTCCACTATCGCGAATCCGCATGCGTCTTGCGTATGCGGATTCGCATAGACAATATAAGTGAATGGGCCTGTTTCCACTTATGCGTCTGCGGGAGCGTTTTATTGTGCGGAGAAAATCTGCATGGAACACCCTGCAGAATTCGCACACAATGTATTTAATAGGGAAATTGCATGCGTTTTCCCCATGCGTTTTTTTGCCGCAAATTCGCATAGGTACCAATGTAAATTCACACAGGCAGTGACATGGTTAAAATCGCATATACCCTCACCTATGCGAATTTGTGGCAAAAAACGCATGCGGAATCGCATCCGCATGCGATTTCATCAGCGGTGGAATCCAGGCGATTCTGCACCGCAATAGTGGAAACGAGCCCTTATGTATTAGCGTACTTATTGTTAAGTGTGGTTAAAATGTCTTAAAGTGAACCGGAGATGAAAAAAAATATATATATACATACCTGGGGCTTCCTCCAGCCCCTTCCGGCCTGATTGCTCCCTTGCTGCCGTCCTCCGCCTTCTGTATACTCCGTAAGGGGTCCCGGTATTATCAGCAATCGTGCTTACTGCGCATGTACGGCCCAGCCGCACTCCCATTCCTGGGCGATCTCTGAACCTGCGCAGTACTCTTCTGGCCACGGGAGTGAGACACGGGAGAGCGAGCATCCGCACTGTACATGCGCCGACTGGCTAAAAATATGTGGACCACTTACGGAGAATGCATAGGACCGCGCCGAGGGAGCGATCAGAGGGGGCTGGAGGAAGCCCCAGGTATGTATGATTTTGTTTTGTTTTTCATCTCTGGTAAGCCTTGTACGCAAGGACTGTTGCCAGCAGAGATCAGAACTCAATACTTTGTTTGGACATCAGACACGTTTTTAGCCTCTATGCCATACATGTCAAACTCTGGCCTGTGGGCCAAATTTGGCCTGTAGAGCCATCAAATTTGGCTCTCAAGTGGTTTCCCCACTTTGTATTATGTTTGGCCCACTCTAGACCACCAGGGAAATTTTATTGGGGCGAAGCCCTATAACCATAGATAACCAGGAAAGCCATATAGGGGAGGGAGAAAGAAAGCACTAGACACCAGGGAATTGTATACGAGAGGGAGGGGGGCCACTAGACACCAGAGAGCTGTATAGTGGAAGGAGTAAGGCCCACTAAACACATAACGGTACAAGGAAGGGCCACTAGACACCAGGAAACTGTATAGGGGAGGGAGACGGCATTAGAAACAGGTAACTGTATAGAGGAAGGAGGAGGGCCGCTAAACACCAGGGGAACTGTATATGGGATGAAGGGAGGCACTAGACATCGGGAAACTGTGTGTGGGAGGGGGGGGGGGGGGCATTAAATACCAGGGAACTTTATAAGGGAATGAGTTGGCGAGTAGACATTGAGGTTGGCCCGCAACTTGACCAGTGTTTCATTTTGGTCCACTTTGTATTTGGGTTTGACACCCCTGCTCTCTGCTGTACACACCAACCAAAGGGCATAGAACCATCTAGCTTGTGTGCAAATTCTTACAATCAGGTTGTGAACAATAACCTAACATTATTGTTACATAGTTACTTAGTTATTTGGGTAAAAAAAGGACATAGGTCCGTTGAGCTCAACCAGAAAATAAGGTACAACACTAGCCTGCTCCCTCACATATCCCTGTTACAAGGCTTGGACCAATTAGCTCCAAAAGGGAACAAAAATCCTCCCCGACACCATATGGCAATTAGATAAAATCCCTGGATCCACACCACCAAAACTTACCTAGTAATTAAAGCCACTGATGTCCTTCAATGCAAGGCTGTGGAGTTGGTAGAAAAATTATCTGATTCCTCAGTTTATGAAACCTCCGACTGGATTCCCGAAATTGTTCCAACTCCTCGACTCTGACGCCACAGTCCCTGTAGGGCTATGTAGTGGGTACAAAAATCATCCGACGCGGACTCTTCAGTATATGAAACCTCTGACCCCAGGTATTCTATTATTGCTTTGACTGCAACTCCACAGCCCTGCTTCACTGCAAGGAAAGCATCCAAACTCCCCCGCCCCCTTTATACACACATATAGATCACCTTCCTGTGATACAGTGAATCACCTTCCTGTGAAGATCACCTTCCTATGAATGTGATCCACATTCCACATTGTATCACTCTTAATTTTAAGCACTGTAAAGAATCCTTTCCTAAATAAATGGCAAAACATTTTTTTTCCTCATGCTAAATTCTCAGGCAGATCTCAGAGCCTTTATTCTGTACAGATAATGAGGATTTATAGTCGTTGTCAGTGTTTATCTGCTGCTGTCCTTACTTTCCATGGTCAGCCTGGATATTTTTCTTGTCATTTCTTTGTGGAAATGTGACCCTGGCATCATCCCTGACACACTACAAAATACAACCATGCATTGCTGCTTATGTATCACTCACTAGATTTCTGCAAGTATCTAGTACTAAGAATCTAGTGATGTTTATTTGGCTTACTGTAGTTATTGTTACTGTTCTTGCTCGTTTGTTTCATCACATTTCTAGACTTCCTGTATTGATTCCTCAACTGCACTTATCCACTCAGTGAAGTGAAGAATGGCCTTTCCTGATCAATTTGCAAACAATAAAACGTATTAAATGTCAGTCGATGGGGTTTCATTTTGAATTGTTTTTAGATCCAATGTTTTCATTAAATCTTCCATCAAACCTGTAAAGAATCTGTAAGGCCTTGTTCACATTACACATCTGCAGACTTGCTGAGCGCTTTTCTAAGTGGTTTTGCTCAGCGATTAATTTCTTTTCTTCCTGACGTCAGTCATGAAGTGAACTCTTTGACGCGGAAATGAATAAATACAATGTATTTATTCATAAAAGCGCTGTGGAAATTGCTTTTCAAGCGCTTTGTGATTTCCCTATACTTTGTATTGAAGAGCAAATGCTCAGAAAATGGTGCAGGAGCCGCGTTTGCGATTGGAAAGAAAGCTCACATAGAGCAACATTGCACTAGCGCTTTTAAGGCGATTTTTTTTTTTAAATCACCAGCGCTAAAAAAAAAATAAAAAATAAAAAAATGAAATCGCTCTTAGTGTGAACAAGCCCTACCAGTGTATGCCTGGCCTTAGAAGCACATTGTCAGCAGTAAACTTTGGAGGTTTACCTGAGGACATTATCCCCTTAATATTGCCCCCCACCCCATCTACGTTACCACAATTTGACTACCATCCTCTTTTGCACGGTTTACCTCATACCGTAAATTCAAACAACAAAAAATCTGTAAGACAGTACATTGTGTTATTGAAGTCCCTGCCTATTGATAATCTTTGGTCCTCTGGGTAACGCTGTTTTATTGAAGGGGAAGCACTCAACACAATTCCCAATCACAACATGGGGGGGGGGGGGGGGGGGGGGCTATCCCACCACTCAATAATAACAGTAACTACAATGTATAATGCTTTTCCCCTTCCAGATTCAAAGCACTTGCGAGGCAGCCACTACAGTACATTCAGTAGGTGTTAGCAGTGTTGGGGAGTCTTGCCCAATAACTCCTTACTGAATAGATGCAGCTTACTGAACAGGAAGAGCTGAGTTTTGAACCCAGGTCTCCTATGTCAGAGGCGGTGCCCTAAAGGATACCAGAGCTAAAACCCTTAGTAGAAATGTATGGTGAGCTGTCCTGATGGCCACCGCTCCTCCTGGTCTCCTTTGTCCCCCTCTTTCTTATCTAAAGCTCCCCGGTGGCCTCCACTACACAGGCGCTAGCCCAGCTTGCACATTTCCCTCACCGCGCGGCCGGGAGTGATCTGCGCATGACGTCACGATTACGTCATGCACAGATTACTCCCTTCCACAGACGCGCGCTGAGGGAAGCGTGCAAGCCAGGCTAACGCCAGCATAGTTAAGGCCAACCTGGGCGACCCGGTCACAAGAGGAGCGGTGGCCATCAAGACAGCTCACCATACATGCCGGCTCCCCCCGTTTGGGTAGGTGCACACCTAAAAGCGCTAGCGTAATTGCAAATGCTCAGTGCTTTTAAGATGTGATTTTTCTAAGTGACTCTATGCATATGCCTTGCGATTTTTCTGGGTATGCCTAGCGATTTCTGGAGTGTTTTGGTGTAGCATTTCTTTATTTTGGGAACAGTACAGCTGAAAGTGAACAGCTTTTGATTAAAAAACGCTTGGAAAATTTCTCTGATCTAGCACTTTTCAGAGCTATTTTCCACTTCCCTATACTTAATATTGAGGCTGAATCACCTCAGAAATGCTGCAGGACCCGCATTTGTGTTTGGGAAAAAAGCTCATCGGTCTGGTGTGATCCATCCCATTCAAATACATTAGCAAAGCGCTAGCGTTTGGAAAAGCGCTCAAAAGCGCTCTCTGTGCACCCGCCCTTACTCGTAAAGGTTTCGGCTCTGGTATCAGTTTATCATTACACTATAGCCCTTTACCATAGAGGTGTATGGAAGGTGGTACTGTACTTCTAGTCTACTATGGAGAGCTGCTTCAATCAAAATCAAGCTCAAGTCACGTGATTTCTGTGATTAACCAATCACAGCAATTACATGTGCAGCCAGAGGGCAGATACTGTTCTCTCCTCCATATCTCTGTCTGTTGTAAAAACAATTAACACAATAGTACAAGTAAAAAAAAAACTAATGTTATGAATGCCAAAATCATCAATAAGAAAACCAATAAAAGGCTTGAACTACTTCAGTTGTGTGTAATGAATCTAAAATATATGAAAGTCTAATGTTTATCAGTACATTACAGAAAATAATGAACTTTATCACAATATGCTAATTTTTTGAGAAGATCCTGTAGTAGTGTGAACTCAGCTTAAAGGCCCATACACACGTCGGATTTTTCTGAACGACTGGTCGTTTAAACGTCCCGTCGTTCAGTCATTCGCACGTCAAATCCGACGTGTGTACAGACTATCGTTCGCGTGATAAGACTGGTTTCCAGCGATCCGCCGGGCGGATCGCTGGAAACCAGTCTTATCAGGCGAACGATAGTCTGTACACACGTCGGATTTGACGTGTGAACGACGGGACGTTCAAACGAATTTCCTATCTCAAAAAATTAGCATATTTCATCCGACCAATAAAAGAAAAGTGTTTTTAAAACCAAAAAAAGTCAACCTTCAAATAATTATGTTGAGTTATGCACTCAATACTTGGTCGGGAATCCTTTTGCAGAAATGACTGCTTCAATGCGGCGTGGCATGGAGGCAATCAGCCTGTGGCACTGCTCAGGTGTTCTGGAGGCCCAGGATGCTTCGATAGCGGCCTTAAGCTCATCCAGAGTGTTAGGTCTTGCGTCTCTCAACTTTCTCTTCACAATATCCCACAGATTCTCTATTGGGTTCAGGTCAGGAGAGTTGGCAGGCCAATTGAGCACAGTAATACCATGGTCAGTAAACCATTTACCAGTGGTTTTGCCACTGTGAGCAGGTGCCAGGTCGTGCTGAAAAATGAAATCTTCATCTCCATAAGGCTTTTCAGCAGATGGAAGCATGAGCCCACTTTTGAACCAGAAACAGTGGCAGAAGCGCCTGACCTGGGCTACAGAGAAGCAGCACTGGACTGTTGCTCAGTGATCCAAAGTACTTTTTTCGGATGAAAGCAACTTTTACATGTCATTCGGAAATCAAGGTGCCAGAGTCTGGAGGAAGACTGGGGAGAGGGAAATGCCAAAATGCCTGAAGTCCAGTGTCAAGTACCCACAGTCAGTGATGGTCTGGGGTGCCATGTCAGCTGCTGGTGTTGGTCCACTGTGTTTTATCAAGGGCAGGGTCAGTGCAGCTAGCTATCAGGACATTTTGGAGCACTTCTTGCTTCCATTTGCTGAAAAGCTTTATGGAGATGAAGATTTATGTTTCAGCATGACCTGGCACCTGCTCACAGTGCCAAAACCACTGGTAAATGGTTTACTGACCGTGGTATTACTGTGCTTAATTGGCCAGCCAACTCTCCTGACCTGAACCCCATAGAGAATCTGTGGGATATTGTGAAGAGAAAGTTGAGAGACGCAAGACCCAACACTCTGGATGAGCTTAAGGCCCCTATCGAAGCATCCTGGGCCTCCATAACACCTGAGCAGTGCCACAGGCTGATTGCCTCCATGCCACGCCGCATTGAAGCAGTCATTTCTGCAAAAGGATTCCCAACCAAGTATTGAGTGCATAAATGAACATAATTATTTGAAGGTTGACTTTTTTTGTTTTACAAACACTTTTCTTTTATTGGTCGGATGAAATATGCTAATTTTTTGAGATAGGAATTTTGGGTTTTCATGAGCTGTATGCCAAAATCATCAATATTAAAACAATAAAAGGCTTGATCTACTTCAGTTGTGTGTATTTGAATCTAAAATATATGAAAGTCTCTAATGTTTATCAGTACATTACAGAAAATAATGAACTTTATCGCAATATGCTAATTTTTTGAGAAGATCCTGTATAAGAATGTTGCGCATGTGGAGTGGATAGGCAGACATGCAAACAGATCCTATGCAAAGCAATGGGGTCCATTCGCATCAGTCCATTTGGAACAGATCTGTTTGTTCAGTTGTGATTAGGGATGTTCATTAAAGGGGAACTGAAGAGAGAGGTATATGGAGGCTGTCATGTTTATTTCCTTTTAGACAATACCAGTTGCCTGGCAGCCTTGCTGATCCTCTGCCTCTAATACTATTAGCCATAGCCCCTGAACAAGCATGCAGCAGATCAGGTGTTTCAGTGGTTCAGACTTATAAGTCTGATCTGACAAGACTAGCTGCATGCTTGTTTCTGGTTTTAATCAGATACTACTGCAGAGAAATAGACCAGCAGGGCCGCCAGGTAACTGGTATTGATTAAAAGGAAATAAACATGACAGCCTCCATATACCTCTCTCTTCAGTTCCCCTTTAAGGGCCTATTTCCACTACATGCAGATTGGATGCAGAATGGATGCAGAAAAACTGACTCCAATGAAAGCCTATGGGCCTTTTTCCACTAAATGCGATTTTCCTGATGCAGATTTTCCCATAGGTATTCATTGGAGTCAGTTTTTCTGCGTCAATTCTGCATTCAATCTGCGTGTAGTGGAAATAGGCAGTCAATTAGATGCAAATAATTCTGAGTTCATGCAACATTATGTAAATTATATGCGGCTTGAAAATGGACCAATCAATTTAAACCTTGGTGGGACTTGGTTGATCCATTTTCAAGCTGCATAACCATTTTCATACAAGTGTTACATAATCGTACATGATCTCAGAATTATTTGCATCTCATTGATCATCCCTGGTTCTGATGGGGGGATCTGAAGGTTGTGTGGTGCATGATCATTGCAGGTACGGATCGCCAGCAACACAGTGAAGGCTATGGGAATGGACAGCGTCGCTCTCACTGGGCTGGTTGCCGCATGTTTCACCATCTTACCTGCCTGTCTTCTGACTACTTGAGCCCACTGCAGTGGAGAAGCGCTGGAATGCAGATCAGAGCCCAGCAAAAGCATTGTGGGGCTCACCAGTGGATTGCAATAGACCAATGGGAATCATATCTACCCAGGGAGAATTCTCATTGGGGCATTAAATGGGGGAACCAAGTGTTAGGGCAGCAGGTGGAATGGACAGGGCAGCAGCACACCTTATGAGTAGGGATGATCAATGAAATGCAATTTTTTCTGAAATTATGCAAATTCTTATGCAAATGTATGCAGTTTGAAAACAGACCAATCAATTTAAACCCAGGTTTAAATTGATTGGTCCATTTTCAAGCTTCATATATTTGCATAAGAATTTACATCAACGCAGATGCATATCTGTGATCATCCCTACTTATGAGGTGACAGACCCTGAGCTGTGCAGTCGAGGAGATGGATAGTTTTTGTACCGACTCCACAGCCCTGGATAGTTCATCCTGAGCTGATATGTCGTGAACACACCATAGTGCATCCAGTGTAATGTGAACCCAGCCTAACTAGGCACCATAATAGCAATACAAATAATGATTACAATATTAGTAATGCAGGAAGGCTTTCTTTTCCTAACTTGCTTGTTGCCATTTGTGTCTGTCTGTTGTAGCGCGGGTGGTGAAGTGACAGAAAATAAGCCGCAGTATAAATCAGGCAGAGGTTTCCAACTTTCTCCCTTACTATCGGGGAGTGAAAACACAACTCCTTTGTTGTTGGTGTTGAGCTTTGATGGCAGCAAAATTAATGTTCAGTTAAAGTGGACCTGAACTCTTGCACAGCACAGAAGGAAAACAGAGAGGAATGCACCCTGTGTGTATTTAGAGGGTTTAGCCTATCTAATCCCCCCTCATCTGTGGCTAATCACAAGTGTAAATTGTTCTGTCAGCTGGCTGCCTCAGCAGAGCTGCTGATTTGTAAACACAGGATGTTAACTCTGTCTGCTTCCATGAAAGCAGAAAGTAGACACACTGCAGGTTTATTGCCAGATTTATATCAGTTGTAACAAAAATGTTTTTCTTTAAAGGTTATTATGCTGTTGCTTATTTTTTACAGACGAGAGGAATTTCTGAGTTCAGGTCCATTTTAAAGGACAACTGAAGTGAGAAGAATATGGAGACTGCCATATTTATTTCCTGTTAAACAATACCAGTTGACTGGCAGCCCTGTTGATCTATTTGACTGCAGTAGTGTCTGAATAACACCAGAAACAAGCATGCAGCTAATTTTGTCAGATCTGACAATAATGTCAGGAACACCTGACTTGCTGCATGCTTGTTCAGGGTCTATGGCTAAAAGTATTAGAGGTAGAGGATCAGCAGGGCTGCCAGGCAACTGGTATTGCTTACGGCCAATAAATATGGCAGCCTCCATATCCCTCTCGCTTCAGTTGTCCTTTACAGGCAGAAACATTTGATGGGCAGAACAATAGTTTGTATTGATGGTTCTGGCCGTTGTTCATAAGTCTGGGCAGGCATCCTTTTACACCAATCAGAACATGAGCAACAAGCAATTTCCTGCAGTGAATGATTGCTTTATCCCTCCTGCTTCTCCACTAAAGGTCCGTACACACGCCGGACTGGAGGCAACGACGGGTCCGTCGTCGCCTCCTGCTGGGCGGGCGTTCCAGCGACAGTCCGGCATGTGTACAGTCTGTCTGCAGACTGATACGGCTGTTTCTGAGCGATCCACCCGGCGGATCGCTCAGGAACAGCCGTATCAGTCCGCCGACAGACTGTACACATGCCGGACTGTCGCTGGAACGCTCACCCAGCGGGAGGTGACGACGGACCCGTCATTGCCTCCAGTCCGGCGTGTGTACGGGCCTTAAACACAGCACATGCTAGTCAGCTATGTCCTGACCTGTCATTCGCTGTCAGCTGAAGCAATCACAAACAACCATTTTAGCTGTTGAAATCCTAGCATCTGTATTTGGCTGTAGTGTAAACGACATTAAACCTTGCCAGTTGCTTATCTACATTACAGTGTACTTTGTCCTTCCCTCACAGGCGAAATACTTGGCACAGATCCTGGTGATGGGGGCGCAGGTGGTGGGGAGGGCGTTCACAAAAGCTCTTCGACAGGAGTTCGCTGGTAAGTAGTCCGAGCATTGGAGATGTTGGTTTGACGCTTTTTTTCTGTGAACGGTGAAATTAGTGGTGTTGGGCAAACATTTTGATACATTTGCTAAGTACAGTTTGCTCTGAATTTTCGTCAGTGAAAAAACAGAACTTTGCTTTTCACACACACTAATCACATTTATATAACCTGCTGCCAATTAACTGAATCACGGGCAGCACGGTGGCGTAGTGGTTAGCGCTGTTGCCTTGCAGCTCTGGGGCCCTGGTTCGTACCCAGCCAGGACAACATCTGCACGGAGTTTCTATGTTCTCCCCGTGTCTGTTTAGGTTTCCTCCCACACCCCAAAAACATGCAAGTTAATTGTCTTCCCCCTAAAATTGACCCTAGACTACGATACATACATTACACAATACATACCAGTGTTCTCCCCAGACATGGGAAGGCAATTGATAGTGAAAGATTCTTTGGTCAATTGCTTTTTAGGATAAAATCGATCAGAACGTTGGAAAATATGATCGGATTTCAAGAAAGATTCATTCAGTAAATGTGAATGTTTGATAATTGCCTTCAGATTGCTTATGATCATTCAAATCACATCAAAAGATCGAATTTAGTGAAAAATTGTACCGTTAATGGGCACCTTAACAGATCAGCAGTTGTCAGATCTGTGGCGCTAGTCTACTTTAGAAGACTTAGCAGGAAACCTCATAGGGAAATTCTGTTAATGTGATTGGGTGTACAGCACCCTCTTGAACCTCTAGGTTTCAGATAGGTTGTAGTAAACTATGCCTACGCTATTTGACCAATTACAACGCTTTGTGCTGTAGAGGGTGCTTTGACTGGAGAACTGTTCTCTATTTGGTTTCCTGCTGGGTCCTCTAAAGCAGTGTTTCCCAACCGCTGTTCCGCGGCACACTAGTGTGCCGCGGAACGTTGCCTGGTGTGCCGTGCTCTTATCCCCCCTCCCGCCCGTCCCTGCGGCCGCCGCTGTTATTACCTTAGCAGCGGCCGCTCTCCCCTCTCCAGACCATGTATATGCTAGCAGCGTATCTCCGGCTGCTCTGTGTGATGCACTGATGCGGAAGGAGGCAGGGCTCGGTTACCATAGTAACGGCGATACATATCGCCGTTACAGGAAGCCGCTGCCCTCCTTTCTTCCGCATCAGTGCATCACACAGAGCAGCCGGAGATACGCTGCTTGAATATACACGCGCCGGAGAGGGGAGAGCGGCCGCTGTTAACAAGGTAATAACAGCGGCGGCCGCGGGGACGGGCGGGAGGCACTAAACTGGCTATACTGGGGCACTATTCTGGGGTACTATACTGGCTATCCTGGGGCACTAAACTGGCTATACTGGGGCACTATTCTAGCTATACTGGGGCACTATTCTGGCTATACTGGGGGGCTATACTGGGGCACTATACTGGCTATACTGGGGCACTATACTAGCTATACTGGGGCACTATACTAGCTATACTGGGGCACTATACTAGCTATACTGGGGCACAATACTGGCTATACTGGGGGTCTATACTGGGGTACTATACTGGCTATACTGGGGCACTATACTGGCTATACTGGGGCACTATACTAGCTATACTGGGGGGCTATACTGGGGCACTATACTGGCTATACTGGGGCACTATACTGGGGCACTAAACTGGCTATACTGGGGCACTATTCTGGGGCACTATACTAGCTATACTGGGGCACAATACTGGCTATACTGGGGGGGCTATACTGGGGTACTATACTGGCTATACTGGGGCACTATACTGGCTATACAGGGGCACTATACTAGCTATACTGGGGCACTATACTGGCTATACAGGGGCACTATACTAGCTATACTGGGGCACTATACTGGCTATACTGGGGCACTATACTAGCTATACTGGGGCACTATACTGGCTATACTGGGGCACTATTCTGGGGCACTATACTAGCTATACTGGGGCACAATACTGGCTATACTGGGGGGCTATACTGGGGCTCTATACTGGCTATACTGGGGCTCTATACTGGCTATACTGGGGCACTATACTAGCTATACTGGGGGGCTATACTGGCTATACTGGGGCACTATACTGGGGCACTAAACTGGCTATACTGGGGCACTATTCTGGGGCACTATACTAGTTATACTGGGGCACAATACTGGCTATACTGGGGCACAATACTGGCTATACTGGGGCACTATACTGGCTATACTGGGGCACTATACTGGCTATACTGGGGTACTATACTGGCTATACTGGGGCACTATTCTGGCTATACTGGGGCACTATACTGGGGCACTATACTGGCTATACTGGGGCACTATACTAGCTATACTGGGGGGCTATACTGGCTATACTGGGGCACTAAACTGGCTATACTGGGGCACTATTCTGGGGCACTATACTAGTTATACTGGGGCACAATACTGGCTATACTGGGGCACTATACTGGCTATACTGGGGGGCTATACTGGGGTACTATACTGGCTATACTGGGGCACTATACTGGCTATACTGAGGCAACTAAACTCCCTACACTGGGGCAACTATGCCAGCTATGCAGCCGCACCCCAGCCCCCCCCCCCCCCCCCCATAGCGGCACTGTCCACTAGGTCGCGCAAACAACCGGGGGCCGCATCGCCCCCACAGCGCGCGCGCGCCGTTCCCCGGAGAAAAATTTGGTCAGACAGTGTTCCCCGGGCCGGAAAAGGTTGGGAAACACTGCTCTAAAGTAGACAAGAGCCAGATCTGTTTAGTCTTGTGCAGAATTCAGTTTCTGCTCGTGCAAATTCTGCTTCAGTTCCATCAGGAATTTGCCTATCACTGAAATGTTAAGCATTGCTTTGCATTATATTTCCCCTCTATAACAACCGGTTCTGAGCTTGGTGAGAAGGCTGATTACGAGGACTGGGGGGGAAAATGGGCAGGCCTGAATTTCAGATCTGAACACCTTAGTCCATTTTCTGCTTCAGGCCTGGATAGCAGATCTTAACACCTTAGTCCATTTTCTGCTTCAGGCCTGGATAGCAGATCTGAACACCTTAGTCCATTTTCTGCTTCAGGCCTGGATAGCAGATCTGAACACCATGGTCCATCCTGAGAACAAGGAGAAAGAAAAACCCAACGTATTTTTAGAAAGTAAAAATTTAAAAGGCCAATGGGCAGTTATGCAGGAATTAGTAGAATGGATGACCATCCTGCCGCATCTGACTGCTGATCGGAGGACACACACACGCACACACACATACACACACACACCACCCTGGGGACATGCGACTGTCTGTAGATCCAGCCCCTTTATACAATGCCCACAGTATGGATTGTGCTGCAGGAAGTCAGATGCAGCAGTACAGGAACTGACCACTAGGGCTGTTTTTAGGCATAGACAAACTAGGCAATTACCTGTAAAGGTGGGGGCACCACAGAGCACAGTATACCGTACTTTATAGGAGTCTTATGTATACCGTGTGGAGCGGTATGTTGAGAGAAGTGCACTGTCCGGATGTTGGCCAGTTTTGATGGATGAGAACAGCGCGAGTTGCCCATAGTGGTGGTAAGCGCACCTTATGGGCAAGACTGCTTAGCATGCATTTCGTCCAGTGCTTCTTTGCCTTCTGCGTATCCTCAGAGGCTAACTGTGAAACATATGACCACAACACGCAATCTTCAATGTAATCACTACGTTACCAAGGGTCCAACTGAGGACGTATGGACATTCTTGTGATATTGGACAATTTTGATTGGAGTGTATGTGGACAGAAAGTGTGATATTTGCAACACAACCGATGTGACATAGCAGGGAATGGTTGGCACCGCAGTGTGTCAGTTTTTTAAGGGGAATATTGGGGTTTTTGATACCTTGTGTTAATAAAATCCCATTTGCTATTGAAGTCTGTGATCTTTATATTTGTAATTGATTGCTTTCTGTCACAGTACAGCTCTCCGTGTAGACTGGTAGGCATGGTTTATGCAGCTAGCGCTCCTCACTATAGTTGTATTGTCATACTGCTGCTCTTCTGTGCCATGCAGCACCTGGTTACTCTCTCATCCCTCTATTACCCACCAGCCAGCAGAGCAGCAGCCGAGGCCAGGGGAGGCCGAGCCGGAAAGGAGTCTGCAGCAGTCAGCAGCCTTTCAGGGATAAGCTTACAAGAAGCCCAACAAATCCTGAATATCTCCAAACTGGAGCCTGAAGAGATTCAAAAGGTAACAGCGCAGTGCTGTCGTGTGAACTGTGTTTTCTTGGAATAATTTCTCACAGTAGCCACAGGTTAAAAGACAGGCTGTAGTAGCATGACCTGCCACTAGGTGGAGCCTTACAAGTGGCTCCATTCGCTTTCTACTTTGTTTTCCAGCCAAACTGCTGGATAAGGGCCCGTTCACACTGCACACGTTTCCAGCCGCGTTTTGGAAACGCATGCAGGTGGCCGACACGCAGGACATCAAACAGTGCATAGAGTGCACTGTCTGATGTTCACACTCCATGGCTCCTGTCCCCTGCTGGATGGCGTGTTTCATCGTGCATGCCTGGCCAGGATCTCCCCCATCGCACTCCTGTAGGGGGAGGGGCTGGAGGAAGCAAATTCCTGCACTAGCAGTGTAAAGGCTCCAACCTAGCACTACCCAAACTGGATGCCAGGGCTGCCTCTGCTGCAGAGTCACGTGTTCAGAGCGCTCACCTGTCCTCACTCTGCATCACAGCTCTCCCCCTACCCAGCTGCACACTGCCTTCTCAATGGCCTGATGGTCATGTGACTGCTGCATCCCGTTTATAGATGTGTCTTTATACGGCCATAGATAATATTTGGGGAACTGGAAAACAAAAGTTTTGGTCTGAATTCAAATAGCCACGCTTTGTTTTTGTTCTTTATTTTTTGATCCAATCCAAATAGCAACTATTTTCTAAAGAAAGTATCTTTGGCTTTTTATGCAATCCGATATCAGACTTAATTGTATTTTAATGAGGCGTTACGTCTCCAGTTCCAAACTGTCCAGCTGTTTTCTTTTCATTTTGATCACAGAAAAAAAACCTCATCGTAATTACAGGTCAGGTTCTCTCCTCCCACTGCTCATTATCTCATAGAAACGGCTAATTTGCCACGTGAAATGTGACGTCATTTGTGAGCGCTCTCCCACCAGCTGGACAAAAATAAAAGCTGCACTTTGTTTGTTGTAAAATTGTATGGAGTATATTGCAAAGTGACCTTGTTTCATCTTACAGAACTACGACCACCTCTTTAAAGTTAACGACAAGTCAGTAGGCGGATCCTTCTACCTGCAGTCCAAGGTTAGTCCGCCCATGCGTTTCTCCTGTGTATGAAGGTGTGCGCACATACCCAGCTATACCCAACTGAGCAAGGCTAAAGGCAGCCATACACTGGACGATTGCCACCAGATCGACCAGCAGATAGATCCCTCTGTGATCAAATCTGATCAAAGAGAGATCTATTGGCTGCTTACACTGCAAACAGATTGTGAATCGATTTCACTATGAAACCGATTCACAAACTGTGGAGCTGGCGCACCCGCACAACCCCCCCCATCCCCCTCCCGCGTACATTACCTGATCCGGCCGGCGAGAGTCCCCCGGTCTCCGCTGTCGTCTTCTCCGCTCTGGGCTCCAGCTTTACTTTACTTCCTGTCCCGGGAAGTTTAAATAGTAGAGGGCGCTCTACTGTTTAAACTTCCCCCAACAGGAAGTAAGTAAAGCCAGCCGGAGCCCAGCACGGAAAAGGGACATCGGGGACTCGCGCCGGCCGGTTCAGGTAATATATTGTCACTAGCGTCGGTTGTCGGACATTCGAACGCCGTTATCGATGCACTCCTGACCCGCCGGCGATTGAGTGAAATCTTGCATGCGGACAGATCGACGGGATCAATTTCGGACGGAAGTCAGTCGAACGGTCACCGTTTGTGTATCGATTTCACAGCAGATTTGATCACAGTGATCAAATCTGCTCTCTATCAGCGGGAAATCAAGTAAGTGTATGGGCACCAGGGGCAAATCCAGGATTTTTAAGGGGGGGGGGGATTCTGGAAATGCCCAGTATAGATTAGATTAGCTAGGTATATGCCCCCAGTATAGATTAGATAGGTATATGCCCCCAGTATAGATTAGATAGGTATATGCCCCCAGTATAGATTAGATAGGTATATGCCCCCAGTATAGATTAGATAAGTATATGCCTCCAGTATAGATTAGATAAGTATATGCCTCCAGTATAGATTAACTAGGTATATGCCCCCAGTATAAATTAGGTTTATTCACAGTATAGATTTAGATGGGTATATGCCCCCCAGTATAGGTTAGATAGGTATATGCCCAGTATAGATTTAGATAGGTATATGTCCCCCAGTATAGGTTAGATAGGTATATGCCTCCAGTATAGATTAGATAGGTATATGCCTCCAGTATAGATTAGATAGGTATATGTCCCCCAGTATAGGTTAGATAGGTATATGCCCCCAGTATAGATTAGATAGGTATATGCCCCCAGTATAGATTAGATAGGTATATGCCTCCAGTATAGATTAGATAGGTATATGCCTCCAGTATAGGTTAGATAGGTATATGCCCAGTATAGATTTAGATAGGTATATGTCCCCCAGTATAGGTTAGATAGGTATATGCCTCCAGTATAGGTTAGATAGGTATATGCCCCCAGTATAGATTTAGATGGGTATATGTCCCCAGTATAGATTAGATAGGTATATGCCTCCAGTATAGATTAGATAGGTATATGCCTCCAGTATAGATTAGATAGGTATATGCCTCCAGTAAAGATTAGATAGGTATATGCCCCCAGTATAGATTAGATAGGTATATGCCCCCAGTATAGATTAGATAGGTATATGCCCCCAGTATAGATTAGATAGGTATATGCCCCCAGTATAGATTAGATAGGTATATGCCCCCAGTATAGATTAGATACCGTGTTTTCCCGAAAATAAGACCCTGTCTTATATTATTTTGTCCTTCAGAAGATGTGCTAGGGCTTATTTTCGGGGAGGTCTTACATTCCGGGGGGTAGCCAGACCTCCCATTAGTATATAGCCAGATTCCTCCTGGCTATAACTAAATCCCCATTGTATAGCAACCGATTCGCACAGTACTCGGGAGGGGCAGAATAGAAGGCTCCCCCTGCTAGTAAGAAATCCAGCATGTGCAATTGCTAATCGCCTGACCTATTTCAGGTGCTGAGGATGGCGATCGATAGAGACTGCTGGCACAAGTGATATGTTTTGCTGGTATGCAGGGATGCTCGGGTATCCAACCATTTTTCCGCTATCCGGGTCGGTTCCGGATACCTGGGCCCAGATCCGGATAGCTATCTGCGCGTATCTGGGCGCATAACCCGGGTACCCGCGGATATCCGACGGATATCCGGATCCAGGTACTGAAAGTAAGGAGATGATGTCATTGAGCCAATCAGAGGGCTCCCAGCAGAAGCCCTAGCAACCAATCACAGAGGGGAACCCTGGCCAGCCCCACCTGACCTCATTGAGCCAATCAGAGGTCTCCCAGCCTAAGCCCTGGCACCCAATCACAGAAGGGAACCCTGGCCAGCCCCCCCCCCCCCCCCCCCCCCGTCTAGTAAGGAGGGCTGGCATGATGAGACAGATCGTCCTTGCTTGTGTGGCTGGCTGGTCACTGACAGACTTGCTCCAGTGCTGTTGGCTTAGCAAGTGCTGTATACAGTGATAAACCTAAAGCTGTGAGTGCTAAACACCTTCACTACACTATTGTTCTATTGTTGTAATTGTTTAATTTCATTCACTCAGTTAGGTCCCGTCTGTGTGTGCTGTGCAGGCCAGCAGGACAGTATAGGTTAGGGAATAGGATTACTGTGTTATTGTATTGTAGTTAGTACTGCAGTTAGTTGTTAGAGAGTAGTACTGTGTTAGCTTACTACAGATTACTGCAGTGCTGAGCATTGTCAGTGTGACAGTTAGACAGATAGTGTGCACTGTCTGTCCTCTACTCTGCGGTCTGTCACTCCGTGCTGATTTGATTTTATTAAAGTAAAAGTACCCCACATCATCTGGTGACATCATCATGTATAATTTGTACTATGTCTGCTGGCACCGGCAGCCGGGGGAGGGGCAGCAAGGGCAAGAGGACAGGGAGCAACATTACGGCCACCCTCAGGTCTGCCGTGACAGTGTCGACCCCAGCGGACAACCTAACCTCAGTCAGCGAGCTTTTTGCTCCAGGCGCCACGAATGAACTCAGGGCTGTTAGTCGCAAGGAGTTTGAGGAGGATGCTCTGGGTTTTGAGGAGGGGGGTATGATGTTGATGATGAGATGAAGGACCGTGACTACCATCCACAGGATGGGGATGTCAGCTCTGACTCTGAGGAGGAGGATGCATCGGTGGGTTTGGCACAGAGGATCAGCATTGCAGACAGTGGCCGTGGAATGCGGGGCCCACCACATCCTTCTGCCGCTACCACAAGCCGCACCACTCAACCCCCAACCGCCACAGGGAGAAAAGCAGCAGCATCCCATTCAGGCCGCAGGGGAATCTTCATCTCCCCAATCTGGTGGTTTTTCACTCTGCCCTCTGGGTACCCGGATCCGAATACATTCGGGTTTTAAAAAGTACTACCCGAGCATCCCTGCTGGTATGAGTTGAAATCAATTGAGTCAGAATATTGTGTATGCAGGTAGTGATGAGCGAATCTGATGAGTTCTGTTCTTCCTGAGTTTCCGTGGAAACCTCACTGCTGTCCCTCAGAATCAGAATCAGAATCATTTTATTTATCGCCAAGCACGACTTGGTCGTGCCCGGAATTGGGCTTGGCACAAGCAGGTACAGAAAAAAAGGACAGGCAACAGAGATAACAGAAAGCATACATCAAGCATAATGTAGTACAGTGGTGGTACACAACAGAGAAAAACCTTGTAGTACAGTGGTGATACACAACAGAGTAGTACAGTGGTGATACACAACAGCGAAAAGCCTTGTTCGCAGTAAATATGTAGATCTGCTGTGCAGACATGCTTAAGGGACGGTTCTGGTTAGTTGAGGGAGAACGGTTCTGGCTAGTTGAAGACTAGGCTGATGGGAGGATGGTGCGGTGGTGGAGGGGGGTGGGAGTGAGTCTAGAGAGTTCAGTGATTTGACCGCTGAGGGGAAGAAACTGTTCCTGTGTCTTGAGATCCTGGTGTAGATGGACCGATACCTCTGGCCCGAACGGAGCCGACTGAAGAAGCGAGAGCCTGGGTGTGAGGGATCGTTAGCGATCCGCAAAGCTCTGGAGCACAGTCTGGTGTTGTAGAGGAGGTCCAGCGGGGGGAGAGGTTTTCCAATGATTCTCTCCGCCGATTTGATGACCCTCTGTAGCTTGTGTCTATCACTGGCAGAGGAGCCCGCGTACCAGACCAATATAGAAGAGCACAGGACAGACTCAATTGTGGCTGAGTAGAAGCTTGTCAGAAGTTTCCGGTCCATACCGAACTTCCTCAGTTGGCGGAGGAAGAATAGTCTCTGCTGGGCTTTCCTCTGGATGGAGGTAGTATTGGCCTTCCACCTCAGGTCGTTGGAGATGGTTGTGCCCAGGAGACGAGTGCAGGGGACTTGTGCAACTTCCGTGCCTTCAATATGGATTGGGGGTGGGATGGGGGCACGCTTCCTAAAGTCTATGATCAGCTCAACAGTTTTTGCAGTGTTGAGCACCAACCCATTCACCCTACACCAGTTGCAGATACTTTCGACCTGGTGACGGTAAGCCTCCTCATCGTTGTTGGAGATGAGTCCAACAATGGTGGTGTCATCCGCAAATTTGATAACTTTGACGGAGCTTTCAGTGGATTCGCAGTTGTTTGTATACAGAGAGAACAGGATCGGTGACAGGACGCAGCCTTGTGGGGCCCCTGTGTTGGTGGTTCTTGGTTGAGAGAGGATGGCACCCAGCTTGACGACCTGGGATCTGTTTGTGAGGAAGTCAGTGATCCACAGGCGCAGGGAGGGGTGGACATTGAGCGCAGCAAGGTTCTCCTGAAGTATTTTAGGGCTGATGGTGTTAAACGCCGAGCTAAAGTCAAGGAGGAGGATCCTGGCGTATGAGTTCGCTCTGTCCAGGTGCTCGTAGACTGACTCCAGGCAGATGTTGATGGCGTCGTCGGTGGACCTGTTCGCTCTGTATGCAAACTGGTGTGGGTCTAGCAGGGGCTCTGTTGAGACCTTTAGAAGGGGCATGACCATGCTCTCAAAAGTTTTCATAATGACGGATGTGAGAGCCACAGGTCTGAAGTTGTTGAGGTCGGTGACTCCCTGCTTCTTGGGTACAGGGATGATGGTCGACCTCTTGAAGCAAGCAGGAACTTTACCTTCCTGGAGGGATCTGGTAAAGATGGCAGACAGAATGGGAGCTAGCTGTTGTGCACCGGTTTTCAGGCATGCTGGTGACACACCATCTGGGCCTGAGGCTTTCCTAGTGTTTAGCCTTGACAGGTGCCTCAGGATGTCATCCTCGTTCACGGTCAGAGACGGTGAGTTTGGGCATGGAGCAGGCGGGGTGGAGGAAGGAGCAGGTGGCTTCGGGAGTCCTGCACATGCTGCTTGGTTCTCGAATCTGCAGTAGAATTCACTGGGGTTCTCAACAAGCTCAGTGCTGGGATTTGCATGTTGAGGGGGGGGGGCTTATAGTTGGTGGCAGCCCTGAGGCCTTTCCATACAGCTCGGGAGTCGTTTGAGGAGAGTTTCTGTTTCAGCTTTTCCCCATAGCTCTTTTTGGCATCTCTCAGTTCCTTGTTCAGGTTGTTTTTTGCCTCCCTGTAGTGCTCCTGGTTACCAGTCCTGTGTGCAGCTTCCTTGCAATACCGCAGGTGTCGTAGTTTTTTGGTGAACCATGGTTTGTCATTTGGATAAAGTTTAAAAGTTTTTGTTGGTATACACTGGTCCTCACAGAAGCTAATATATGATGATACGTTGTCCGCCCACTCATCTAGGTTTGGTGATTCCAGGGCCTCCCAGTCCGTGCAGTCGAAGCAGGCTTGAAGTTGTAGCTTAGCCTCACTTGACCATACTTTGGTGGACTTCAGGACTGGTTTTGCAGTTTCCAGGCGCCTCTTGTAGGTTGGTATCAGGTGGATGAGGCAGTGATCGGATGAGCCTAGTGCTGCCCACGGAACGGCCTTATATGCACCTTTCAGGACCGTGTAGCAGTGATCAAGGGTGTTAGTGTTTCTGGTGGGGCAGGTAATATGCTGGTGGAAGCGTGGTAGCTCTTGTTGGAGCTTGGCCCTATTGAAATCCCCCATTATAATGAACAGAGAGTCTGGGAGGGACGTCTCCCACTGCGTGACTGTGTCGCTGAGAATGCGCAGGGCAGATTTGACGTCAGCATCCGGGGGGATGTATGCGCCAACAAGGACATAAGAAGAGAACTCCCTGGGCGAGTATTGTGGTCTGCAGTTTATGAGGAGAAGCTCAAGTTCCGGGGAGCATATTTTGGCGAGTATGGAGGTGTTGGAGCACCAGGTGGGGCTGATGTAAAAACAAATACCTCCACCCTTCCTTTTCCCAGAGAGGGTGCTGTCGCGGTCTGCTCGGATGAGGCCAAATCCTGGGAGATGAAGGGCGCTATCGGGGATGTCGTTGTGGAGCCACGTTTCTGTGAAGCAAAAAACTGGTGTGTTGTTGCCGAGTTCTCTCTTATCAATGAGGAGCTGCAGTTCGTCCAGCTTGTTGGGGAGGGAACGGACGTTTGCTAGAAGGATTGCGGGGATGGCTGACCGCAGACCTTTCCTCTGCAGTCTCACCCTGGCGCCAGCCCGACATCCTCTTCTCCGCTGGCCCTTGCTGGGCCCACGCGCAGAGGGAGTGATTTTCTGGATATGGTTCCAGACAGACTCATACAGGAGCCTGCCCACTGGGGACAGGTCTGCATTTTCCCATTTGAGGAGCTGCGACCTGGTGAAGGAGGTGCGAGGGGGAAGGAGTGATGCTGGGGGCATGGATGTAAGTGCTGCCTCACCGCCACCAAGGGCATGGTGCAGTGATGTCGCTGCAGGCAACATGGGAGTCAAGGGCAGTGCAATGCGGACCATCACCTTGCAGTGCAAAGACAGTTCGAACTGGGGCAGTGCAAAAACAGACCATCACATGCGCAGCGTCAACACGGTCCGCCACATGAGCAAAACAGTCTATCACATGGGCAGTGCAATACAGTTCATCATATGAGCAGTGCAATACAGTCCCTTACATGAGCAGTGCAATAACAGTCCATCAACATGAGCAGTGCAATACAGTCCCACACATGAGTGGTGCAAAACAGTCCCTCACATGAGCAGTGCACTACAGTCCATCGCATGAGCGGTGCAATACAGTTCATCACATGAGCGTGCAATACCGTTCGTCACATGAGCGGTGCAATACAGATCATCACATGAGGGTGCAATACAGTCCATCCCATGAGCAACGCAATACAGTCCATCCCATGAGCAACGCAATACAGTCCATCCCATGAGCAACGCAATACAGTCCATCACATGAGCAACGCAATACAGTCCATCACATGAGCAGCGCAATACAGTCCATCACATGAGCGTGCAAAAGAAAAATGGCCCTCATATGAGCAGTGCAGTGCAGTACAGTTCATCACATGAGCGTACAGTCCCTCACATGAGCAGCGCAATACAGTCCGTCTCGAGCAGTGCATTACAGACCATCACATGATTAGTGCAAAAAACTGAAGCAGTTCGTTCTATCCGTGCAGAAGCAGACCATCGCATGCGTTCTGCAAATACAGTCCTTCACATGGGTAGCGTAGTACAGACCCAGGAGCCCCAAGCACTGCAGCCCCCCTGGACAGGGTAGTAGGCAGGCCGGAGCCCCAACAAGGAGACAGTGGCAGTGTGTATGGTGCCCAGCAATAGGGCTCTCACCTGGAGTGGCTTGAGTGTGTTCCAGGGTAGACCAGGCGGCACTGTGGGTGGCTGATAGCTGGCTGCTTGCTCCGGGCCAGAAATTCTGACAGTGCGCTAATCTGCATATTAACTCCCTATCCGAATGCACCATATACTGGCTGGATTTTCCCTTGAGGCTCAGTTCACACTGCAAAGCCAAACGGGTCATTTTGCCGAATTGCAAAAACTAACAATGCTCAGATTTTCATGTTGTTAAAAAGATCTGCTCACGCTGTCAGTGCGGTACAGATCCGTTCCGGTAAATGAGACGCAAAAATCCCTATTGTTCTGTATAGCAGATGCATTACCTTAGAAAGCCCATGGTGCAAAAGCAACTGCTCTGGACTCAATACAAACCTGAAACGCCGTCAAAGCGGCAGCCCCCTGACCCCCCACCCCCCCAACCACGGCCAACATATACAATAACCCTGAAATGTCAGCTCTTTCTTCATTCCATGTGCAGCCCCCCCTTCCCCCCCATGTACATCAACCCCGAAGTGTAAGCAGTCCCTCTGTTCCATGTGCTGGCCCTGTTCCATATGAATTTGATCAGGTGTTTAACCACCCTGGCGTTCTATTAAGATCGCCAGGGTGGCTGCGGGAGGGTTTTTTTGAAATAAAAAAAAAACTATTTCATGCAGCCAACTGAAAGTTGGCTGCATGAAAGCCCACTAGAGGGCGCTCCGGAGGCGTTCTTCTGATCGCCTCCGGCGGCCAAAAGTAACACGGAAGGCCGCAATGAGCGGCCTTCCGTGTTTTGCTTACTTCGTCTCTATGGCGACGAGCGGAGTGACGTCATGGACGTCAGCCGACGTCCTGACGTCAGCCGCCTCCGATCCAGCCCTTAGCGCTGGCCGGAACTATTTGTTCCGGCTGCGCAAGGCTCAGGCAGCTGGGGGGACCCTCTTTCGCCGCTGCTCACGGCGGATCGCCGCAGAGCGGCGGCGATCAGGCAGCAGACGCGGCTGGCAAAGTGCCGGCTGCGTGTGCTGCACTTTATTTCATTAAAATCGGCCCAGCAGGGCCTGAGCGGCACCCTCTGGCGGTAATGGACGAGCTGAGCTCGTCCATACCGCTAAGGTGTATAGCAGCCTCCCCCACCCATGCTCCATTTTCTCCTTTTTATTTCATGTACTGCCCTCCTTGTGCAGCTCCCCCTTTTGGCTGTAATGTATGTGGTGCTTGTGTCAGCTCAGCTATAGTATGTTGGGGGAGGGGTCTCTTGCCTTGGGGGTCTGTGAGAAGCTGCAGCCTCCGGTGTCAGTTGTCAGTCTTCCTTTCTCTGGGCTGAGTGATGCAGCATCTGGCTGAGGTGATTGCTATGGTGCAGGTGGAGTTTGGATAATATCACAGAGGCTGTACAACTTGGCTGTATCAATCATAACTGACCATACAAACCAACACTGATAGGTTATTTCCTGATCCCCACCACTTTTCTACCCATTTCATTTATTTACTACATGGTTACTAGAAAACTGGTATGCTTTTCAGTCTTCAGCCTGAAGAAGGCTGGAAAGAGCCACCTGGTGGCAGTTTGTCAGTATAGCATTCTCCTTATGCATGCATGTAATGTATTTTGAGCCACTACACACCATCCCAGTGGTTTTCCATAACCCAAGGCCCACTACGCTACACACTGTCCTCACCACAAACTCTCTGGATTTGGCCAAGATTAGTTGTTCCAAAACTGCTGTTCCAAATAAACAAGCTACTTGTCTCCTCTTGTAGATGCATGTGGTATATGGATAGGAGGGGAGCAGACATCTAGGAGAGAGGTGGCAATGCCTGCTACAGAACAGTGATCAGGCATTACAGCATATCTGATTGCTAAAGAGCGGACACCTGTGGGTAACCTACAATGCAAGTGTGACCCCTGTGTCACCTGTGTTCCCTTTATTGTTACTTCTGCTCGCCCTCCTCAGTGAGGCTGTGCTAATAAAGGCCACTTGAAGCCAGAGGGAGATGGAGGCTGCCATTTTTATTTCCTTTTAAGCAAAGAAATACGAGTTGCCTGGCTGTCCTGCTGCTCATTTGCATCTAATACTTTTATCATACAATAGAAAAGCAAGAAACACAAGTTCAATCGTAAAACATAACTTTTAATTACAATATTCGTAATCGGTCACATATGACATAGCATAAAATAGTCCTTATTGCACGTTTGCCACATATAAATCGCCTAACGCACATTTTGAAGCCCACAACATGGTTGCTTCTTCAGAGGCTTTCATTTCTAGGCTTACAGTTTGTGAAAAAGGACAGTTAAAGTGAACCCCAGGTGAGAGTTATATGGAGGCTGCCATATTTATTTCCTTTTAAACAATACCAGTTGCCTGGCTGTCCTGCTGATCCCCTGCCTCTAACACTCTTAGCCATAGACTCTGAACAAGCATGCAGCATATCAGGTGTTTCTGACATTAGATCTGACAAGATTAGCTGCATGCTTGTTTCTGGTATTATTCAGACACTGCTGATCCCAGAGTGATAAACAGGACTGCCAAGCAACTGGCATTGTTCAAAAGGGAATATACGTCAGCCTCCCTAGTCTTCTCTTTTTACTTGTCCTTTAACCTGGTTACAGAAAGCTTCTGCAGTTGTGGAGCAGATGCCCAGGAGAGCCAATCGGCTTTCGCCTGATCAGCAGTGTGATTCCAGTGACCTTGCTGCACATTGCTCTGACATTCAGTACCTGTTTGATAAGTTAGCGCTAAAGTAATCATACAAATTTACACCTTAAACTAGTGAAGCTCAAAACTGCTGTCTGCAAGTTGGGAAATCTGTCTAAGCAGTGTTGGCACACATATGCACTGTTGGTGGTACTTGAGGTCAGGGTTGGGAAGCCCTGCTGGATACTGCATAAATGAATAAATAGAGGTGTCTTACCTTTTAAGATGACTCACACCAAATTATTGGGGTAGTTGTTTTTATTGATAAAATGGTTACACTGTTGACAACTCGTTTCTCTGGTCTCTGCCCGCTTCCTCAGTTCAATAACACAGAATAAACATGGACTATGTGGGGGGGATGGTAGATGCCTGTATAGTGTTTAATATTGGCCATGATAGGTGTCAGAACACACACAGCATTGCTTTGTGAGGGGCTGTGTGGCCACAGACCAATCAGAATGTCCATGCTAAGCGCTGTCCACCACTGAAAGCACCTACAGCATCCACATGAGCACCAAAACTCAACTATGTAACAATGTAAGGAGGTGGTCTGGTCAAATGAATTTTCTTTGGCCTCCAAATTCCTCAGATTTCAATCCAAGCATCCGTGGGATGTGCTAGAAAAACAAGTCCGATTCATGGAGGCCTCACCTCCTAACTTACAGGGCTTAAAGGATCTGCTGCTAACGTATTGGTGCCAGATACCACAAGGGCCTTGTCAAGTCCATTCCATGAAGGGTAAGACCTGCTTTGGCTGCACATTAAGGAGCTACACAGTGTTAGACAGGTGATTGTAAATGTTTTGGCTTATCTGTGTATATTGAGCCGAACAGCCTAACGTATTAATTTTAAGGTTTATTGTTGGAATTGGGCAACACTGGTGGTAAGTATATAAAATGTATACATTTCTGAGGCATCTTTACCAAATCCGCATTTGGAATGCTTTTGAACATTTATTTGTCTAAGAAGAATACAAATCAGTTGTACCTTCTTCCTCAGGTTGTGCGAGCGAAAGAACGTCTGGACCAGGAGCTTCAGATACAGAACCAGGAGGGAAAGGCTGAGGGGGAGGACAAGACCACGTGATACCTGAGCATATGCTTTGCTTGACTGGAGAAGGCTGCCCAACTCTATGGAGGGGATTTTATAAAGACTTGCAGACTAGAGACATGGTACCCCACTGCCATCCACACGGGCACGCCCCTGCTGTAATTTATGACTGATATTAAATCTATATATTTTTCTAGGCTGTTTCAGTGAGACTTCAGGGTACATAGTGCTCCTGTGGCCTATATGAATTGATGGAAGCTGTTTTGTCGTCGGTAGACTATCGGGCTGCCACATACAGACACAAACTGTGGTCTCCTCTGTATGGCTCAGGAATCAGGTGCTTTATAAGAATGATGATCAGTGTGTGCTCAGCTGAGGCAAGCAGTGATCCTACCGCTGGATGATCCATGTCTGGATCGTGTACCGCTGGGACTGGCCTCTGTGAGATGGGAAGAGTCAGCCCCAGGCAGCTGGTATGAATTATTGCATCTCATCTGATGAGTGACTTATTCCTGCACGATATCTCATCACTAAACCGCTGATTTTGTCTAATAAAGACATTATTTCACTCATTAAGCCTCGTCTCCCATTAACTGACCTGCAGCACTCTCTGTGGGAAATGGAAAGTAGAGGGTCAAATAGTCCGCTTTGAACATCCAGCCACTTACAGGGAATTTTTTGAATGGAAAAGTCATTCTTTGTGTATGATTGGTTGTTTGAAGTAAACCTACCTTTGGCTGTTCTTCACAGTAAATAGTAAATCATCTGCTGTATGACTGCACTGTGCATCCTCTGATATCGCAGTGCTATCGCACAATCCTTAGCTGAGTGTAGCTGTCATTGCAGCATAGATAGTGTGGTCACACTCTGCATTGTGATCAGGGCTGTGGAGTTGGAGTAATTTTGGGTATCTGGAGTCGGTGGTTTCATAAACTGAGGAGTCGGATGATTTTTGTACCGACTCCACAGCCCTGATTGTGATCTCATATCTCAGATACAGCCCAGTCAAAGTGTGCAGCTGTACTGTGTTTACTGTCCCCTTCCCATCCTAGCTGTTAGTGCCCGATAATGGTACAATGTTCTCCCCGAAGGTGATCGTCAGTACCTGTATCGTGTTTCTTAGTGGTCAACGTTAATAATGTAAGAGACACCTATTAAAGTATTGCAAGATGCTACCTTTGGGCATCATAAGACGCAAATATTGTGCAAACACAGCCCAGTTTCCACTATTGCACTCGGACGTTAGTAGTGTAGTGCTTTGACTTTGCGGTGGTTCGGTGGCCGACGTGATGCAGTAAGCGTGCTAGGCCCCATTGCCTTGCATTGCCTTTGTGTTACCCTGCTGCAAAACGGTAACGCAACGCAGATTTATGGTGCAAGTGTAAAAGGGGCCTGAAACCTGCCTAGGTAAATCCAGACAGATATGAAATGAAAGTTGTGCGATCATGTTAATATTTTGTAGAGGTTTGATTGGCTAGTTGTGATCATGCTGGGTACAACAGGAAGAGGTTGCATATAGTCACGTGACTGCTTTGTTAACCACTAGAAGAAAAAAATGTAATTATCTACTGTCCATGAGGCAGCAAGCCTGTGTGAGGGCCCTTTAAAGCTACATGTGACTCTGATTTCCGATTTATGAGATTTCAATTTTTATTGCGATTTAAAAAAAAAAAAGTCCTTCATGCTGCGTTTTTCTCCTTGTGTTGCTAGCATCCAGTGAAAATAGGAGTCGCAAATCGGAATTGCGATTTGCAGTGTAAAAGAACCCTGAGCGCTGTTTTGCGCTACATGCAATTACGGTTTTGATGCGATTTTACAGGTGATTACGATTTTTGATGTGAGTGAGGGTTCTTTAACACTGCGTGCGATTCTGAGTCCGATGCAAATTTTTCCATAGGATTCTTGATGCGATGAAAAGAAAGTCCTGCATACTGCGTTTTTCCAGCTTTTTGTTGCATCCACTGAAAACCGGAATCACAAATTGGAATTGTATTGCGATTTTCAGTGTAATAGAAGCCTGAGGGAGGTGTAACCAGAGGAAAATGGGTTGTTACTGATTTACCACTATTCAAAACACATAGAAGGTGCCAATCAAAAACTAATGCAGTTGACTGGAGAAGGGCCTCATTTGGCCTACGTATTGACGGCTCATCCTGCTGCCGCTCAAATCTTCACCGGCTGTTCCCTCTGAGTCGTTGCAACTCAGAGGGAGGAGTAATTTGGGTTCTGGCAATAGCCGGAACACCAAACTGCCGTTACACGCCCCGGGCAGTATATTTCTGCTATGGCGGCGCCTAGTTTCTGTACTGTGCCTGCTTCGGCCTCATTTGAGCCTCTCTGGACCAGCGGCCCTGGTGCGGTCGCAGCCTCTGCACCCACTATTGCTGCTATGCCACTGAGTCTTGTCATCTAAGCTGTAAGAAACTCATTGACAATGCAGCTAGAAGCATCTAGTGACACCATCACCTACAAGCTGGCAGAGTGTTTAGAGAGGTTCAGGCTGTGTTTATACAGATCCGCAGCTGCCTCTGTTGTCCCGCAGCAGCTGTGTGGCAACGTGTCAGGAGAGCGGAGATAATGCCAGCCTGATCCCTCATTCATGGCTGATCTGTATAGGGAAAGAAGCAACAAAAACTTGTAAAAGGCATAAAGCTGCAGGAAAAAATAGTTCTCAGTTTTATCATCCCTATTTTTCTAAATGGGTCCCAAATGTTTGTTGTAATGACTTTAGTTCCAGCCGTGAGGATGCGTTCCCAAGAGCTTACATTTATATCCCGTGGCTGATGAGTGCTACAGCTTATTGTGATCACAGCCAAGAAACTGGTAATGGCAGCATCAACCATTTTCTCATCAGTTCATTTAATGTACACTTTATTGTAAAAAAAAAAGTTACATACTGTACTTAGAGTCTGAAGCCTTATAAAATCGATCTTTTTATTTAACATTTATCTTCTGCAGTATCACCATAGCTAAAACGCTACATTCCCCCTGCAGAATGCTGTAATTAAACCCCCCAAATCCCGGGGGCAAAATGCGGTGATCGCTTCCTGTCACAGGTAGAGTTAAAGGGCTGTAGCTCTGCCTCTACTCGCGTCAATCCCCGCTGGTCCCCACCGCTCTGTCTTCTTTCACTGAGAGGGGCGGGGGAGAGGCGGAGATCAGCTGGGACTGACGCTTATCGAGGCAGAGCTACAGCCCTAAGCTCTGCCTCCCCAGGCAGCAAAATCCCTTTGAAAGTCGTGGATTTTTGCCCCTGGATTTGGGGAGTTTAAATACAGCGTTCTGCCGCGGGGATGCAGTGTTTTAGCCATGGAGATAGTGCAGAAGAGAAATGTTTAATAAAAACCAATTTTATAAGGCTTCAGACTCTCTTTAAGTTATTAGGGGGAATCCTCTGGATGCTCCTGAGGCTTCCCCGATGTCCAGGACTCCTCCACTGCCAGCCGGGACCCACTTTATCTTCACAACTCCGCTTCCCTTGGTGTACATGTGCGGTCGCACTGTGCAGACGCGAGAAGGGTTTACCCCTGAGCAGTAGCACAGAGCCGCTAGTGCACAGGGGAAAAAAGCAGTGCACAAGCGGCTTCACACTACTGTGTGGCTGCGCTTGTATGCGAGGGGGGGGGGGGGGGGGGGGGTGGCCAGCAGCAATCTTCAACATTAAAGTCAAAAGTTGTTTAGAGGGTCCCAGCGCAGCATAGGAGGGGTGTACAAAGAATCTGGGAAACATCTGGACCATCCAGATCCTTCCCTCTAATGAGGAAAGTATCTTAACCACTTGAGGACCACAGTGGTAACCCCCCCACCCACCCAAAGACCAGGCTAGCTAAACACAGCACAGGAGTGATTTCCCCCCCCCCCCCCCCCCCCAACAGAGCTCTCTGTTGGTGGGGTCTGATCGCCCCCCCCAGTTGTTTATTATTTAAAAAATAAATTTGTGTTTTTTAATGGTTTTTTTCCAGCAAACCCCCAGCCGGCCAATCCTGGCGATCGGCTGTCATGGGCTTCTGCCTATGAGAGCCGATTACTCTCTTGTCCCCCGTGTCACACAGCTGTCCCTAGTACAGTGCTGCTGCTGATCGCAGCACTTTCCCGTGTAGACGGCGATCACACCGTCTATCAGTCTCCCGAGCGGCGATTGCCGCTCAGAGACTGAAGAGGGGGTGGAGCTCCGCCCCCTGAGAATGAGATGCGAGCGATCTCCTTCCGTAGCTGGCTCCAGGACCTGACACCAATTGGTGTTAGGCGGCCCTGGGGCTGCCTCCGCGGCCACGCCCATTGGCGTTGTGCGGTTTTAGAGCAGTTAACTTTTTTGTTCAGTTATGTTGTTCTTTAACTACTTAAAGACTGCCTCATGCCAATTGGCGTGACCGCGGCAGCAGCCCCAGGACCACCTAACGGCAATTGGCGTCAACTCCTGGGGCTGCAGTTTTACAGGGAACGGCCGCGCGCATGCGGAACGGAGTTCCGTGATTAGCCTGCTAGCTGCCGATCGCGGCTAGCAGGCTGTTTGTAAGCGAAAGGGGAGAGAAATCCCCTTTCATTTACAAACTGTACAGCGCTGCGGTCCCCGGCAGAGCTGTACGAGATTGGCGATCCCCGGCCTCTGATTGGCCGGGGAGCACCGTCCTCTTATAGGCTGATGCCTATGAGAGGCGGAATAGGACGGATCGCCGTCCTCTTCCATAAAGATTACAGAGGGGAGGGAGAGAGCCTCATAGAGGCTGGGGTAAAAAAATAATAAACGGCCGCAGCAATTGGACCCCTCCGGCGTCATGTCCCCTTAGGGACAAAAAAGGTGAGTCCGATCGCTGGGCTCTATAGCTGGGCTGTGCAGGAGGCTGAAAAGCCTGCACAGCCCAGTACTGCAAAAAATGGCCTGGTCTTTAGGGGTAGTTAGCACTGTGGGCATCAAGTGCTTGGTTCCTGTGACAATTACAAAAATAAAAATTCTGGCTTGTTTTTACAGAAAGCTGAACTCTGGTCATTATGGTGGCTATAAGTTGTGGTCTGGGTTTCATTTTTGGTTTAGTTGGTCTTAAACCCGGATGGCCGGAGCTGCCCGGCCCTCTGTGGTTATAGACTCCGTGCCTTGTCTGTGTTTATTCAGACATCAGGAGGGATGAGAACACCTGATCTGCCTACTCGGTACTACTCCTATTGGGACACAGGTTTATATGATGCTGCACTTACCCCCCACATACATACATTGCTATGTGCTCTTACACTGACCAGCAGTGTAGCAATAGAGGCTGCGACTGCACTGGGGCAACTAGACTAGAGAGGCACACTAGGGGTCCCTCCTTCAACCTTTTAATTAGCCCCACATTGGTGCCATGCTGGTAATGATTACCTCATGATCATGTCAATGCCAGGTGTCAGCAATTGGGATCCTCAGCAGGGTCAGGCATCACCGCAGGTCTCTTTCATGAAGAATTGGACATTCACAGTGGCTGGATAGTGTACTGGTTAAGGGCTCTGCCTTTGCCATGGGAGACCAGGGTTCGAATCCTGGCTAAGACAAGTACCTATTCAGTAAGGAGTTCAAGGCAAGACTCTCTAACACTGCAGGGTGGCCTCTTGAGCGTGTCCCAGTGGCTGCAGCTCTTGAGCGCTTTGAGTCCGACAGGAGAAAAGCGCTATACAAATGTTCTGATTATTATAATTATATTATTATATTCACTGCTGAACCCCTCCACCCCCCCCCCCCCCCCCATGAGTTCTCCTTAACCACTTAAAGAGAGTCTGAAGCGAGAATAAATCTCGCTTCAGACCTAATAGATAGCAGGGGCCCGCCGCTATTGCGCCGCTAAACGGGGGTCCCTTCACCCCCAAATCCCCTCGGTGCAGCGGGGGAGCGCTTCCTGGTTGGGGCAGGGCTAACCGCCGCAGCCCTGCCCCACACGTGTCTGTCAGCGCGTATCTCCGCCTCTCCCCCGCCCCTCTCAGTCTTCCTTCACTGAGAGGGGCGGGGGAGAGGCGGCGATGCGCCGCTGACAGACGCGACTGGAGGCAGGGCTGCAGCCGTTAGCCCTGCCTCCAGGAGCGACCAAGTCTGTGACCAAGTGTCGCAGTGGGGGGTTTGGGGGTGAAGGGACATGCCCCTGCTTACTATGAGCTCTGAAGCGAGATTTATTCTCGCTTCAGAGTCTCTTTAATCCTATCCGGACGGATATATCCGTCCAGATAGCATATAGGCTACACCGCTGCCTGGTGCGCGCTCCGGCCGCCTTCCGTTAGCCTGGAGATCAATGAATGGGAAAAAAGTTCCCATTCATTGATCTAAGCCCCTGTATGAAAGAACGGCTCCGTCTTTCACAAATCCCCTTCTGCCCCATCCACTCATTACTTTCGCTTTGCGTAGGATCTTTCCGCATGCAGAAGTGAGCTTCGAGGGCATCTTGTGGCCAAATAGTAAAAGTACATCTGGAAATAAAAATTTCCAGATAATGACAATTTTTTTTTTTTACTTTTACAATTATCCCCTTACCTCCCACACTCCTCGATAGGTACACATAAGTTAAAAATATATTTATTAAAAAAATTGACATAGTTACATTAGGGACTGAACGTTTTTTAATATGTATGTAGTAAAGTATATTACTGTTATTTTTTAAAATTTGGGCTTGTAATAAGCGATGGACGCAAAACTGAAAAAATGCACCTTTATTTCCAAATAAAATATTGGCGCCATACATTGTGATAGGGAAATAATTTAAACGGTGTAATAACCGGGACAAATGGGAAAATAAAATACATGGGTTTTAATTATGGTAGCATAATGAATTTTTTTTCTTAATCTTCCTGTTAAAATTTATTTATAATAAAATAATTCTTAGCAAAATGTACCACCCAAAGAAAGTCTAAATGGTGGTGGGAAAAACAAGATCTAGATAATTTCATTGTGATACAGTTATTGGCGAATGAATGGGAGGTGAATGTTTCTCGGATGCATACGGTGAAATGACACTGAAGGCTGACTGGAGGCGCCATAGTATGGCAGCCTCGGCTCTTGGATTTCAGACATTATTCACCCATCCTTCCAGAACATGTATGAGCTAAAACCAATTCGTACACCCCTCTTCCCCCCGTTTGTACTTGGTGAAATAAATTATTCTGATTCTCATGCGTGCTGTTCCCCTCTCCAGTTTACATCTCTGACACTGCAGCTGTATTTGGTGCTCCATATTATGTATCAAGTGCTTGAAGTGTCCCAATATAAAACTCACAGTAAGGCCCTCAGCTCTTGGGGGTACACAAGAGCCAGGCAATAAGTATTTTTAAACTGGAACCAGCACTGGCGCCATCTAGTGGATACAAAATAATTCTGCATGTCCACTTTGTATTGGCTCTAGAAACAGACAGGAACTGGAAAATTCAATTTTTCCTAATAAAATCAGTCTGTGCAAGTCAGACCAGAATAATGCAAGGAATAATAAGTCCTATTTTCCATGGGATAAAATTATTAAAAACAGTTTAAAATTAGAAGTAAAAGTAAACTTACCTCCTCTAGGGTAAAAAAAAAACCTCAATGGTGAGTAAAATCTGATGAATATAATGCACTCGAATAAAATCTATTATGTTCCTCAGATTTTGCTCTCTTTATATGCCCAAAGAAAACTAGCTTAATGTTGTATTGTCTCATATGAATGGTGCAGTATTTCACAGAGCCTCAGTGTCCCAGAGCTATTGACCTTTTTTATCTATCCCCTGCACTCAGCTAATCTCTGCTAGGAAAGTGGTTTATGGCTGTTATTCCTTATGAGTGAGGATTACTCTATAGTCTGACTGATTTCTGACTGGAGAGAAAGTATCACTTGTTTACCCGAATGTTTAACTCTTTCAGGCAGAACAGGATTACAGCTTAGTTATTTGAATGCTTGGTACTGTACAAACACGTCTCATCGACACAGTTTTTAGAATAAATTTAGCAATGACTGCTTTTATAATCTCTCAATTATACGCCCCTCTTAAATATATAGTCCACAGAATATACAAGGGTCGTAACAGCCGTTTGCTTTTATTTGCTATGTATGGTATTATTTCAGCGTAATTTAAGCTGCATCTGTCAGGTCATTCTCGTCTCTCTGCAGTGCTTGTCCCATGACTTCAGAACGCCAGAAACAGTTTCTTCAGCAGCGTTAACATGAAGCACCCAACCCCCCACCTATCCCCAATTCCTCAGTGAGTGTGATGCTATTGCAACAAAGGACTTGAAAACCTTGTAAAAAGATATGATAAATGCTTAGAGCATATGATGCAAAAAGGACAGAGCCTGTCATGCCAGCCTGTGTCTGAATGATACAGGATTGGGGGGGGGGGGGGTCTCTGGGTTAAATAAAATGTAATCACCTGTGTCTTAATTACATTGAATTTGGTAATTCTCCCTTCCCCTCCCCAATCCTGCAGCGTTAAATATACATGCTTGAGGCTTTCTCCAGCCCTCCCCAGACTTATCGCTCCCTCGCAGTCCTCTGCCTTCTCGTTCTTCTGCAATTTGCACCAGAAAGTCCTCTGGACTGGGGCCAACTGCGCATGCGCTTCCCCCGCCGTGCTCCTGTTGCCAGGACCGCTCTGTGGCAGTGCAGTATTACTGCATAGGCGCCGAACGCTCATGGCGACAGGAGCTCGCGTGGCCGTACTGCGTCTGCACTGACTGGGCCCGACTGGAGGGTTTTCTGGGACCATTTGCGGATAAACCAGGCGGCTGAGGAGGACGGTGAGGAAGCGATAAGCCTGGCAGATGCACCAAGTATGTACACTTTTTATTTGAAGTCCCATCTCTGGTACACTTTAAGACAGACTCTGTCTTTTACACTGGAAGCACTCTTTCTCATGTTACACCCCTCCTGTATGCAGTGACTTCACATTTGGAACTGAGCAGCTGACACAGTAACAGGAGACAGAATCAGACACAAAATACTTCTGCTGTTGTATTTTTTATTAAGTTTTAATAGTTGAATAAATGCCCCCATGTCAGGGTGGCATCTCGTTGGCAGCTCGCCCCTTAGGGAGCTTACAGGACAATCTCCGCACTCGAGGGGGCGGTCTCGTCATGACGCAGTCACGCAGCATCTCTCATGCACACCTATTAAAGAGCTGTCTTGGCTTGGACACAGATTGAGGACAGACATGAAGGGGGCGGGAGCTCAGTTATGATACAGAAGGCACTTCATCATTGCTGCCTGCAGATCATTGCTCTGGTGGGCGGAGCCACGCAGAGCATCACTCCCTTGAATTAGGACTTCACTCTAGTAAATCGGGAACAATATCCTGGGCTCCTCAGCTCAACTTCAACCTTCATGCCAGTACAGTGATACTCCAGTAATGAGTCCAGAGGAAACAGACGTAATTAAAGGGCAGCTCCAGGCTACATAAACGCTTGAAACACATACATAGAATCCATTTTACTTGTCAGTTCTGTATGAAGTACATACCCTTATGATGCAACTGCCCCTGCTGCTATAGCTGCAGTACATTAAGATAGTGATAACACTTTACAGAGGTTGTGGTCCTCTGTGGCACTGCCCCGTCTCTTGCCTTCCCTTTACACTACACACTATTTGCAGGATTCAACACTCCATAAACACAAGTAAAACCTGAACTGAAGATACATTTTACAACAGTAGATTGAACCTCTCTATTTTCAATTGATGGCGTTAAATTTTAAGTTCACATAGCAGCCATTTCAGTGTGACATACAATCTGGTTCATTCAGCTTCCAACATAGAAACTTTTCAGCTTTTGTTAACAGCAGCATTTTCTCACCCAGACAAAACTAATTTTATTCTGTTTACTCTCCAGAGCCGTGGATGCATTCGACTTCCTGTTCCACAGCTTCATTTGCAAAACCGATAACATTGCTCTATTAACACTTTCAGTGCTAAGAATAATGGACACAGGCAGGGTGAAAGTAGGCTTAGTTCTATATGTATCCATGGTTATCTCATCATGGGGTTGATTCACTAACCTATGGTAATGTCGACATGCGCAGGCATGGCCTGGCAATATTAACAATACCGCCACCAGCAGTGTATTGTGCAATTAGCATGCTACTGTAGCAACGTTCACGTTACTTGTGTACTGCAGGTTGCATTAACTGCACAACCTCCAATACACTGCAGGTGGCAGTACTGGTAATAGTGCCATAGGCTAGTGAATTGCCAACCTCAGTTCAGGTAAGCTTTAAGACTGATCATAACTTTCAGCTAGCGTTTTACAGCTAAGTATTGTGTGAGTAATTACACAGACTGAATTGAAAAAATGATTACATGACTTGTGAACTAAAAACTGGGTTCATGTATTTGTCTAAAGCTGCCCTTAAAGTACCAGCAATAATGATATACAGTACTGTATGTAAAGTATGTGTCGTAGAGTACAATTCCTATAGGCTTGTCTATCAGTAATGTACAACTGAACTAACTACTCCTGACTGTAAATGTTTTTTTCCCTCAAGTAGGTCAGAAAAGGAAAGTTTAATTCTGATTGGCTGGCTACCTACCTAACTGCAAGTGCTAGCCTCCCACTGAGTAGGACTCAAAGTCTATTTAAAGCTGAACCTCTGGCTGTTCAGTATTACTGGCATTTGGTTAGTATGGCAAATAACCTTATCATTCATCATACCCAAGTGTCCTACATTTTGGAAAAGCTTCACATGAATTGGTGGCCAGTTGAAAAGGGATATCTGTAGTTGCATGAAAGAGAACTTTCACAAATAGATGTTTTTTTCCACCAGTGTACTCCTATTGGTCAGCGATAACTATCCCTCTCGTAAAGAGTTGAGATCACAGAGACTGCCTTGTTTTGTGAAGAGCTCAGTGCTGATAACAGGCAGATTACAGAGACTGTCTTGTTTTCTACCTGTGCTCAGTGCTGATAACAGGCAGATTACAGAGACTGTCTTGTTTTTTTCCTGAACTCATGGCTAGTAAAAGGCAGATTACAAACACTGTCCTGTTTTCTGCCTGTGCTCAGTGCTGGGAACAGGCAGATTACAGAGACTGTCTTGTTTTGTGCCTGAGCTCAGAGCTAGTAACAGGCAGATTACAGAGACTGTTTTATTTTCTGCCTCAGCTAAGTGCTAATAACGCAGATTACTGAGACTGTCTTGGTTTGTGCCTGAAAACAGGGCTAGTAACAGGCAGATTATAGAGACTGTCTTGTTTTCTACCTGAGCTCAATGCTAACAGGCAGATTACAGAGACTGTCTTGTTTTGTGCCTGAGCTCAGAGCTAGTAACAGGCAGATTACAGAGACTGTCTTGTTTTGTGCCTGAGCTCATTGCTGATAACAGCCTCAGGCAGATTACAGAGACTGTCTTGTTTTGTGCTGGTAACTGGCATTTGGTCTGGAGCAATACAAATACTGGCAATACTGGTCTATCACATTTTCACTGTGAGTTGGAATGTAACCTTATAAATTAATCAATTCCTTTTCTACAGGAAACATACATTCAATTCTAGTAAAGTGCCTTGATCCACAGGAACCAATCAGAATTCACCATTAAGCGCTAGTAGCGTCTGGTTGCTAGAGTTAGTTAATTTTCCTCTCTTTTGAAGCAGCCCCTACATGCCTGTTTATATTATCCTTAGAGATTTTTGTATGGAACACAGAGACATATAGGGGGAGCACACATACCGCCCAGGTCTGTACATCATTATCGCTGTGATGTTCCTGGAGACAGTCCCACTGCCAAACAACACATTACTGCCAATGCAAGAGGCAGCATAACTGCAAATCACAGCTATCTGCTGGTAAACCCCAAATTCAGTTGCTTCTTTTACCCATTGAATGGTCCAGAATAATCATTTAAATTAATTAGGAGATGAAATGGTTTGTAAGAAAAAAAAACTGCAGTTTTTACCAAATAAAAAGGAAAATACCAGCTTCACCAATTCACAGATCCTCATCTTCTCCTCAACAACCTCCTGGTGCCAGCTCACTACAGTCTGAGGCCACACCTCCCTACTAGGTAAGGAACGCTGTGATAGGCCATCAACAGTTGGGTGTGACATACTATTTGAATAAAGGAGGAGTTGTTAAGACTGACCAGTAGTGAGTAGGCAGATGGGGGTCTGTGAGGGTGCAAACAGCTATTTTCCTTTTAATATTTTGCAAAGACTGCAATATTTTTTTTTCGTACAAAACTTAATTTAGGTGTAATTCATTTAGTTATAGAAAGACTGTGCCTGCAGTGGGGTACAAACCTTGGGAGCCTCTGGAGGCTCCACCCATCCTCCTCCACCACTTCATTCCAGCGCTGAGACCTCTGAAAAATAAATTGCTGCTCACGCATGTGCAGCAGCACAGACCAGCTCCGGCTTTGGTGAAAAAAGCAGAGCCTGATCGGGTCCATGGTGCTGTGCATGCGCAAACCACCTTCACAGTAGCACTGACCTGATCGGGCTCGCTTTTTTCTGCTGAAGCCCGAGTGGTTTCGTGCTGCTGCACAGGTCCAGAGTGGCTGCGCTTTGAGGATCTCATGGCTGGACCGGCCTGGCTGAGGAGAATGGGGAAATCCTCTCCAGAATCCAGAGGCTTCCCCCTCCGAAGGTAAGTATTCCAAATTGACTGTAGCAAAACTCACAGGATTGCTTTAGCATTAACAGTTTTCCTTTTGACCTGACAGAGGCAGCCTAGAAGCTTTCTTGTTGCCACATCTGTGAAGTATTCACTACACCTCCTCAGGCGCCCTTCAGTCAGTCAGGGCCCCTCAGCAGCGCCTCAGTCACACTTGCACACCACTCTCACAGTCTATAAGATAGCTTGGGCAGCTCCATCACTGCTGGAGCCAGCCGACATCTTCCTCCCCGCATGTCCTTAAATGAGGGTTATATAGGGATTCTGATTTCCAAAAGCGAAAAGGTTTTTTGGCGCGCTCTCCAGAGAAGCATCGAGAAGCAGCACTCACTGCGCCTGAATGCGTTGTCAGGGAAAATCCAGAGAACGGGAAGGAGGGAGGGGAGCTGAGTTCTCGACTTAACAGGAATGTTACGTGGAAACATAAATGACTGACAGAGAGGATTATGGGAAAGTGCGGAGAGAAGGTTAGTGCAAAGGCTAATTTGAGCGAGAAAAGATGAATCAGTAGAATGTAGGAACAATGTAAGACCGGCCATACACTGTCCCATCGTCACTAGTGAGGGGGTGGTTGGTTTCAGACATCTCTTGGATCAGTCGTGTGATTGGCTGACGGAGAAGGGAACAATGCTGGAATGGTGGCACCAAGACAAAAGGACAGGTCATGCCTTCATCCTGTGTTTGGCGACTGTATTAGGGACAAGCAGATCTCATGGTTACCTAATTGTGACCGTTCCTATCATCAGTGGCCGCCTGAGCGCTTAATGAGCGCGCCTAGGAAAGCGTTAAATGCTGTTCAGCGACTGGTGTCTCGTTATCTTCCACAGGAGACGCAGATGAAGGCTGAGCGGTGTCTGGGCCCTTCCCGGAGATCAATCGCGCCGCCACAGACAGGTTGTTATACACATAATGCAGAGAAAATCGAACCGCTCTCGGTGGCAGCTCTCGGCACAGCTGAAGTCAGGAAAGGGCTCAGATACCGGCATTAATGAGATTAGGGTTACAAACGACAGTACAGAAATTTGTGTGTGAAACTCTAGCTAAAACTTTTTCTTTTCTTTTTTTTAAACTTAGTTTTAGGTGGGATGAGGTGAATTCTGACCTTCCACCAGGCCTTAAAGAAGAGCTCCTGAAGTCTGGATCTGAGGATCCCAGGGAGATCGTTACTGAGCCTTGTACAGACATTAGACTTTTGTCATCTGAGACAATTGTTTATGAGCATTGTGGTTGTCATTTGACGGCCTGTTCAGTCCTCCCTGTCCTCTGATTGTGGGCATCGCAACTGACTGCACTGGATATTGTTTGGCTTATTGTTATTGTAATCCCACCGGGTGTTCTCCTCCCTCCGCAGTACAGTAAATGAGGCTCAGCAGAGGCAACATGCATGTCTTTATGGGGGTAACTGTGCAGACTAAAGATAATAATTGTATTATGCTTAAACACTTTCCACCCCCTCCCCCCCCCCCCCCCAGCAGTTTTTTTTCAGGTGTGCTGGGGGGACATGCCTGGTCACAAAATCACGTTGGCAGCAGCGATCTGAAGGGTCTGCATGAGGTGGTGGAGCCTTGTGGATCATAATGAAGGGCTGGATTTGTGGATCATCACAAAGGGATGTAACCTAAAGCTACGTACATAAGTACTATTAGTGTCACTCATTAGGTTCGTGCTCGATCCTGCAGGCGGCAATGCGGGGCATGAGTGCTGTACAGATGCCATAGCGGAGTGATGTGTACTGTTGCTTTGAGGAGGGGGAAGAGGGATAATGGTACAGCCCATGATGGACCAGATTTCAGGCAAGTTAAGGTGGGGGTGAATAATACTATTCAGAATCGCTTTTATTTAAAGATCCTTTAGTTCTTGCTGAGACCGCCCCTTGGCCGCGTTTAGCATGACTTGCGTATGTAGCCTTTGGGTGGAGGCACACACCAACACAAAATAGATTTTCATTGGTCAGCTGTTGGAATGTCTATTTGTGGAATGAGCATTTGGAAATGTAGTGTGAGTGAAGGAGTCCCCTGACACCACCGATAACGTTGTTAGTGATCCACCATATTGGATCTAACAACCTCTAATCATTGACTGTAGTCCTTGCAGCAATGTATCTTTCTGCTGCCCCTCCCCCACCATAAGAGAGAACAGGCATGTCTACAATGCTTCCAACAATGTTCCCAGGTGTCATCGCAAATGATCTTTCTGGGCCACAATGATACCAGACAACTTAGCTTCATGGAGCTCTCCTTTAATTGCCATCTTTGACGCCAGGTGGGAAATTTTAACTGTCGCCAGCAGGGCACAACCAGTTTTCTTTGTTACCCTATTTGGAGTGCATTCTCCATATCGTTCACTGATAAAGATGGGGGAGGGGCCTGTGAGCGGTGCCATTGCCCTCCTGGACTCTGAAGGCACAAATATGAATAATGGCCATCAAGAAAAAAAAATTCAAATTACAGTAGAGGCCAGACTGAGGGTACAGGATGAGGTTAGTAATGTGCACAATCAGGTGTATCACCTGTTTTCACCCAACATTTCATAAGTTTTGCGTAAAGTTTCACTTTAATGTTGATGGGCTCAGGGTCCAAAGTCATGTCCCTGAGGGACCATAATCACTCACTAACAGAGATTTTCTGCCTCTGGAGGACATATTTGGACCCTGCCTCCCATTCTAGGGATATGAACGCTTAGTTTTCTCTCAGCTCTGGTTATAATACTCATATGTACAAGGGATGGCCTTTGATGTGAAATTCAGCAGAATGGGACTAATACAGGCCCAAGAGAAGATCAGTCCTGCAAAGAGCTATATGAATTGAAGAAAGTTAAAGGATAAACAGACGGATTTATATCAGAGATGATAAGCACTGCAGAGAATTGGAGAGTGGATAAGAGATTGCAAGTCCCCCAAGACTATCCACGCTCCGCTCCCTCTTGTCATATCAGAGTCAGCTCGATCTGAGCATCTCCCAAATTATTGCTTTTCTCAGAAGGTTGTAGCACCTTCTCTCGTGATTTCTGAGAAACGAAAGTTGACAAGGTAACTTCACCTGGCCTCAGAGACCCTCTAAACCTCACAAAGTGCTTCATTCTCCTCCTCAGTCCTCCAAAGCTCTCTCCATCAGATTTCTTTACAGAAGAGTCCTCAGAAATTGTCTTTACCATATCATAATCACATTTGCATTTGGCATTCCTCCTGCCGGTTTTGGTCCCACTTACGAAAGGGAAAAGCCATTCTGCAGGTAACGCAAAATATAAATCCGGTCTCCTCCCTTCCTTAGAATGGTGCCACCATCTGTTCACAAAGCTGAAGGAGCACATTCTCTGAATTGTTACTTGTGCAAGAGGTCTGTGGGAATCACACGGCTGGAAATGTAACCAGGTCAATGCCCTGGGCAGGGCGTGTGAGTAGGCTTAGCGGGCACAGTTGTCAATTTGCAGCGGCCTCAGTTGACCACTGCTGGTTTCAGTAACACAGACCCAGGAGGAATGACCACCCATCCTGGAAGAAGGGAATCTGAGCCCATGTTGGGGGAAAGATCTAACACCCCACCAGGCAGGAGAGAGAGACCATCTATGGAATTGGCCCTCATCTTGGATCCTTCAGTCCTCTCACCGTTTTCTGACTTTTGAGCTTTAAGCCGCTTTTCATTTTCCGATTTCCCTGATGTTACCAAGGAGACCAGAGGCAGGCCGAGTCCTGCTGCTGTGTAAGCTTGAGACAACAGCGAACCCTTTGCCAGGTTCAGAGGTGACCCCGCCAGTGTCAGCATGGGGTTTTGTAACCCAGCCAAGGCTGAGGCCACCCCGTTACAAGCCAGTGAGCTGAGGTCTAATGGTCCTGGTGTCAGTGGGATTGGCAGTGTCTGGTTTCCAAAAATGGCTGCCGGATTTGGAATGATAAGCTGGGCACTGCTTGCATAGCTGCTGTCTCCCGTGGCTAACAGTTTGGGGGGCTGGTGAATTTTTAGTAGCTGGCGTTGCTGGTGTGAGATGAAGTGCCCATGGGCCTTGATGTGCTTGCGCAGGGAGCTCGGGTCCGTGTAACGCTTCTGACATCCGGGCATCTTGCAGTAGTAGGGCTTGTCAACGTAGTGAGTGCGTGTATGCTTGAAGCGGTCGCTGGAGTTGGAGTAGCGTTTGTTGCAGCCCTCGTAGGGACACATGTACGGCTTCTCTCCTGCAGAAAAAGACAAAAAGAATATCTCAGAAGAAGACAAATATGACTTGTGGAATCTACTAATGCATTGACCTCTGTTACTGTCTCACACTGCCCCCTAGTGACAAGTGGCTATAATACATACCCATTACAGCAGTACTAATTAGAAGCAAGGGAAGTAATACATTAAAGTGTTAAAATAAATTGGCCTATAGCACTCTCAAACCTCTAAATAAATTGGCTGCTAAAGGTTTAGAATGGTGAAAGCATCATGCTGTGGGGGTGTTTTTCAGCAACAGGGATTGGGAGACTGATCTTAGGGTTAAAAATGCAGCAATGTAGTGTGATATCGTCAATGAAAACCTCAAAATATGTTCAGTCCTATTTCAATTTTTTTTATCATGGTGTCCTAGAGTGCCCCATCTATAACTCTAGCAATGGTCTTGGTATGAAGCGTATGCATTGCCTTCAAGTAACCAATCAGCCTATCACATTCCTGTTACTAGGGCAGGCTAGAACATCTGAAAGGTAGACGATATGGTTGCTAGGAGAGAATCAGAAGGTGCTCTCCCGCTAGTCACTTCACACAAGTACATACGTATATTCCGGAGAGCCGAGATTGGCAGGAGTCATACCCGTGTGAGAGCGGTTGTGTATCTTCAGGTTCTCCAGCCGCGAGAAGCTCTTGTGGCAGGTCGGGCAGCAGTGCGGCCTCTCGTTAGTGTGCGTTCTAATATGGATGAGCATCTTGTACCTGCATATTCCACACAGAAGTATCCTGTCAGATCTACTTCATGCCATAACACACATATTAGTAGCGAGTAAACACAGGAACAATCAATAACCAGGCTAAACATCTATACGGACTAGAGTTTTTGTTTCTTAAAGCAAATCTTGACATTATTAACCACTTGATGACCCAGCCTTTACCCCCCCTTAAGGACCAGCACTACTTTTTATGATCTGTGCTGGGTGGGCTCTGCAGTCCCCAGAGCAATCAGATCGCCCCCCTTTTTTCCCCCCCTATGGGGATGATGTGCAGGGGGGGGTCTAATCGCTCCGGTCTGCAGGTATGTTGCGGGGGGGGGGGCACCTCAAAGCCCCCCTCCAAGGCAAAATTCCCCCCTCCCTCTCCTACCTGTCCCCCCTGGTGATCGGGGCTGCACAGGACACTATCCGTCCTGTGCAGCCAGTGACAGGCTGTCCCCTGTCACATGGCGGCGATCCCCGGCCGCTGATTGGCCGGGGATCGCCGATCTGCCTTACGGCGCTGCTGCGCAGCAGCGCCGTACAATGTAAACAAAGGAGACATACGTCTCTTACGTTTACATTTAGTCTGCGAGCCGCGATCAGCGGCTTGCAGGCTATTCACAGAGACCCGCTCCGTGATCTAACAGGAAACGGCCACTCGCGCGAGCGGCCTTTCCTGATTAATTAGGGAGGCACCTGGCGACGCAGATCTGCGTCGCTGGTCCTCCAGCTACCACTTTGCTGCCGCACGGTATGAGTGTGCGGTCGGCAAGTGGTTAAAGGGATCCAAGCAACTTTTTTTTCACAGTTTGCCCTGGTTTCTAATAGCTGTAGGAGCTGCCATTCTCCCCCCTCCCCTTCCCTCTTATTTATCCAGCGGAAGGTGTTAAGGTAATCAAGTGTGACTTCTCTAAACAGTTTGAAAAACAGTGTCCCAGTGAAGTACTTCCTGCCCAGCAGGGAGTATGTTACTAGCCAGGGGCAGACATATGCATATGACTCTGTCGCCACACTGTGGCACAGGGTCATGTGAAGCTTCATATCTGCAGTGTGATGCGGTACTTGCACTGCATCACACAAAACCAGTGTAAAACCAGCCTTAGAACTGAGCTGTTCATGTTTTGAGTAGCTTTGGGCTCATAAGCTAGATTACCTCATCCTGAGTGTACTGCTGCTGCTCATTGTCCTTGGGGTCCCCTATGCCCGGTCCTCTTATCTCCAAAGCCGCCCTGAAGTTACTCTGAGTGGTGCAGAAGAATTCTGAATTGCGCAAGCTTTGAATTGCACCTTTGCAGTAAAAGAAACCTGTCATGGACGAGCACTCGCTTGAACTGTGCCCGCGTAAATCGGAACTGCACCTGCCCAGTACTCAATCTGATGGTGCCACTTGGGGAAAAGTATCCCATCAAATATGAAGAAAACAAGAACAAAAAACAAGGGAGACCCCCAGGGCCAGTTCTAGACTATTTGCTGCCTGTGGAAAACTCGTGAGGATGCGCCCCCCCACCCCAATTTGGAATGATCGCACAGCAACCGACAATTTACTCCGCTTCATTTAATGTTCTCACATGACATGCTGCAGCTCAACACAATAGCATATTGGCTGGTTGTGAGTGTGTGACAAACTACTCACCCTCAGCCACTCCATTTCTCCTCAGTCAGGACAGCAGTGCCACCTCCTCCCTTCTGCTGTGCAGGTCAAATAAAACACTGCTGCACTCCTGTCTCCCCCCCCCCCCCCCCCTCACTGTCAGACTCCTCACACAGCACAACAAGCTGCTTTTCCTCCCAGATGATGACCTCTTCATCTCGCTCTCCTCTAGCTTCTCCTCCTACTCTGACTGCATGCTGTAAGTGTGATCAGTACAAACATGCTGCCCCTATAATTACTGTACCTAATGCAAATATTTCACCTTGCTTCATGAGAGATCCAGCCCTGGAGACCCCAAGGACAACAAGCAGGGCCAGAACAATCAGGAGGAGGTAATCTAGCCCATCATGGGCTTCATTCAGTAATTGTGGTCTGCCAGGGGTACTTTATAAGGTCCTGCATGTTACTATTGAGTAGAAGGTTTGTCTTTTTTCAAGCTATTTTGCTCATCTACCTTCCTCCCGTCAGTTCCCCCCTCTGTTTATAAACTCGACTGATCCGTGTGGTGGGCTGACGTGGTCGAGTCTACAGAGAGGGTGGCAAGAGAGGAGAGGATGGCAAGAAGTTAGTTTAGCAGAAGAGCTCCAACAGGATGGGCCTCCTTCTGACCTCCCCCTTTAAGCAAGCTGATAAAACAGGAATTTACAGAATAGGAGTCAGACTGTAATCAACACAGAAAGGAGACTGCAGTCAAGAAAGAAGCAATACTGATATCAAGCCTGTTGACTTCTAGCAAGTTATAGATAATGAATTATCACCAAAACGTGTGATTTCATTGACTTTTATTGACTTTGACAGCGAGCGTTAGCAGCTGTTACAAGCGCTATAAAACTAAGAGTGCCTTAATTAGTGTCATTGCATGCTACCAGCCCTATTGGCATCACAGCGTGGGTAATGGGGGACCGGGCAGTCAGTGCACGCTATGCCGTTGAATTGCAGCATAGCGACCGCTACCAACATAATGCGGCTCCACTCCTCCTGGCATTATCACTAGCTGGTCCAGTCACATTAAAGGACCTGATCCCTGCACTCTGATTGGCCCAATAGGCTGTCTGTCACATGACATAGCATGCAATGACACTAATTAAGACACACCTAGTTTTATAGTGCTCGTAACAGCTGATAACGCTCGCTGTTAACACAGTGCTAACATTAGTCAATCAGCCCCACGGAGTTTCAGATCAGTAAACTGCCTTGTTTGAACCCCATCTGGCATGTTCCCTGTGTGTTTGGCCTCGTGTGTGAAGATGTGTGGCTGAAACACGCATGCCAGCCTATACCAGCACCCGTCCTCCACCAGCACTGTGCAAGCGGTAATGTCATTGCCCTGGGGAGAGACTCTGGTCACTTGTACATTCCTGACCCGAGCACTGGAGCATGAAGATCAGCTACTGCAGGCGGGGTGGACAGAGCTGTGTAAGGTCACATGCTGTAAGCACTCCTGATCTGACTGTCATCATAGTCCTGAACACTTCACATGACAAAGAAAGATTACTGTGGCACTAAACACTGTCATAGATTTAGTAATTACTATCCCATATCAGTGGGCCTCATTTACTAGAGCTTCAGTAATCAGTGATTATCTGCTAAACACAAAAAAAAATGCACTATTTACTACTAATAAGAGCAGTAGAGTACGGTACCTTGTATGCCATAAGTAAAAGCAAGGTGCTTTTACTAATAAAAAGTGTCTGCATGCAGCCCCACAATATCACAATATTATTAACCATCAACCAATGACTGCTGTGAGCTGATAAGCTATGTTTTTCATACTGAAATGACAAGTAAGAGGTATATGGCTTGCTATATATAAATGGAGACTGCCATATTTATTTCAGTTGCCTGGCAGCCCTGCGGATCTATTTGGCTGCAGTAGTGTCTGAATCACACCAGAAACAAGAATGCAGCTAATTTTGTCACATCTGACAATAATGTCAGAAACATCTGATCTGTATATGCTTTATCAGGGTCTATGGCTGAAAGTATTAGAGGCAGAGGATCAGCAGGATAGCCAGGCAACTGGTATTGCTTAAAAGGAAATAAATATGGCAGCCTCCATAGCTCTCTTACCTTGGGTTCACTTTAAGCAATACTAGTTGCCTGGCAGTCCCGCTGATCACTTTGGCTGCAGTAGTGTCTGAACCAGACACCTAAAACAAGCATGCAGCTAATCCAGTCAGACTTCAGTCAGAACACCTGATCTGCATGCCTGTTCAGGCTGGGATCACATGGAGTTTTTTTAATCTCGTGTGATTTCCCGACTAATGGAAACAAACTTGAATGCGCATATAATGAAAGTCTATAGCTGCATTGCAAATCACAGCTCTCTATGATTTGCAATGTACTGTTTTAAAATTGCACAACATGTTGGATCTTAACACATAATATAGCATGCATTTCGCATACAGTGCTTTCCTACGGGGGAAAAACCCCTATGCATTTTACATGTGGTTTGTTTAAAAAAAAAAATACAGAATTTTTCCCTGTTAAGAAAAAGGCAGATGATTTAAAAAACGCAACATTTTATTCATGTTACTTTCTTAAAACAGAAAGAATTTGCGATAATTCAGGTTGGAGTGAGCTTGAGATGTCTCCCAGAGCACCACTGCTGAATATATGCAAATTAACCATTGTTACCTTAGAAGCTAAACACACCTCCAGAACCGCTGGAATGCAATGATGTGTCAGCTTGTTAATTTGTACAGAGCCATAATAATCCAACATGCATACAGACTGTTTCGGATTGTTTGATCATCATCAGTGCATGACATGGATTAATTCGGCTCTATGGAGTAGGGCTTGTAACACCGAGAGGTACAGACTAACCAGCAAGCTCATGGTGACCCAGAACTCATTGGTGTGTGTACAATGGTCCTAAAAGCCCCCTTACTAAGATGTTATGGAAAACAAAAGTTTGCTTTCCTAAAACAGAAAGAATTTGCGATAATTCAGGTTGGAGTGAGCTTGAGATGTCTCCCAGTGCATCACTGCTGAATATATGCAAAGTAAGGGGGCTTTTAGGACCATTGTAGCCCCTCACACACTCCAATGAGTTCTGGTTCACCCTGAGCTTGCTGGTTAGTCTGTACCTCATGTTACTTTTGTCACTGTTTTTACTATGTCTACCAATTCTGTATCTTGTATACTGGTGTACAGCATTATCTGTATTATTATGTACCCCATGTTTGTTTCTTACTTTGTACAGCACCACGGAACATGTTGGTGCTTTATAAATCAATAATAATAATGTAAAGTTCTGTGTCTCACCTGGCGTTGAATCCTCTCCCCCGGCGGGCGCATCCCTCCCAGTGACAGCAATATCCGGCATCCTTCTCTGGCTTCACATGGAAATCATTAACATGATCCACTAATTCTTGCAGGAGCTCAAACAGGCGGTTACACTGCAAGGTCAGAGGTCAGAGGTGAGCCTAGCCAGGAATGCAGCACTCAGAGGAGGGGGGGGGGGGGCAGTGTGATGAAACAGAGGCAGATAATGGAATGTGACAGCGGGATAGAGAACAGGCAGGTGGACATCTAAGCACACAGAGGTCCTGTGGGGCCTCCAGGAGGTGACCTTTACCTTTGCCCACTGGCACACCAGCTGCTTCTGCTCTGTGTATTCCAGGGACAGCCTCTTCTCCTTGGGGGGAGTCAGGAACACCGATGGGGGGAGCTGGAGTCCGGAACTGAGAGGCAGGAAAAACTGGAAAGGGCTGGGAGTGGTGTCCCCCCTGCAGCGCAGCGATGGTATGTCCTGAGGGATAGAGAAGTGATTAGTGGACTGCGGATGGTCAGTATTACAGGACATTCCCTGAGGAAATATAAGAAGCAGAAAATACATCATGCAATTTCCATGCCTGGCTGCACCTCCTCTCATAGCACTATGCTGTATCCTATCAGCTGCAGGCAGAGAGAGAAACCCACAAACACAGGCAGTAGCTGAATGTATTTTTGGTGTAAACTTTTGAGGAAATTCAGGTGTCTTCTTTATAGTGAGGTGAGAGTGACATGGAGGTTGCCATATTTTTTTTAACAGTATATCGAGGTTGCCATGTTTATTCCCTTTTAAACAGTACCAGTTGCCTGGCAGCCCAGGTGATCTATTTGGCTGCAGTAGTGTCTGAAGTACACCAGAAAGAAGCATGCGGCTAATCTTGTCAGATCAATGTCACACAATAATGTCAGAAACACCTGATCTGCTGTTATGCTTGTTCAGGGTCTATGGCTAAGAGAATCGGTAGGATAGCCAAGCAACTGGTATTAAATATGGCAGCCCCCATAGCTCTCTCACCTCAGGTTCACTTTAAGCATGATATTATACAAATAACTGGAAAAAGTGAGTACAGCTATCACATTTTAGTAAATATTGTATAACAGACCCTCCCCTACTTACAAACAGTCTTCCAGGGGATTATTTGTAAAGCCTTGTACACACAGCCGACCATAGTCGTTTGAAACGATCGTTCCAGTAGGTATCAATTGTTGTTGTATGTGTGTACACACCTTAAAGAGACTCCGTAACAAAAATTACATCCTGTTTTTTATCATCCTACAAGTTCCAAAAGCTATTATAATATGTTCTGGCTTACTGCAGCACGTTCTACTATCACCATCTCTGTAATAAATCAACTTATCTCTCTCTTGTCAGACTTGTCAGCCTGTGTCTGGAAGGCTGCCAAGTTCTTCAGTGTTGTGGTTCTATGATGCATCTCCCCCTTCCAGGCCCCTCTCTGCACACTGCCTGTGTATTATTTAGATTAGGGCAGCTTCTCTCTTCTCTCTTATCTTTTACAAGCTGGATAAATCCTCCTCTGAGCTGGCTGGGCTTTCACATACTGAGGAATTACATACAGGCAGAGCTGTCCGCACTCTGCAGGAAGAAACAGCCTGACACTTCAGTGGAAGATAGCTGCAGGGGGAAAGAAACTATCTCTTGAGATTCAAAAGGAAGGCTGTATACAGCCTGCTTGTGTATGGATGTATTTTCTATGTCTGGACATACTGTACATCAACCTACTTCCTGTTTTGGTGGCCATTTTGTTTGTTTATAAACAAACTTTTAAAAACTGTTTTTAACCACTTTTAATGCCGCGAGGAGCGGCAAAATTGTGACAGAGGGTAATAGGAGATGTCCCCTAACGCACTGGTATGTTTACTTTTGTGCGATTTTAACAATACAGATTCTCTTTAAGATAAATTTGTTTTGTAAGTTGAGGCCTGTGTTATACATGGTGAAACGTGGATAAAGGATTTACTTTTGGACAAGTCTGGATTTGGATATATAGTATAATAAACTGTGTTTTTTTGGTCTTTTCAATGTGCTATTAGCGTGTTCAATGTGCTATTAATGTGTATAAAACTACCTATAACAGTTGATATAAAACTGTAACATTTTATCAACAAATATATGTAACAAAAAACAGTTGTATAATTTGTACATGGAGACATTCTTGTATCTTTGAAACATTGTAACTTCATTTGTTAGTAGCGCTCGCTATGCTACTCTGAAAAGGCATGTTGACTCTGATAGGCGTGTTAACTCTGATAATGTGTGTTAACTCTGATAAGGCATGCTATGTGTCTTATTGAATCAAGCCCCAATGTGTATAACAATCTTAGCCTCCGCTACTATAGTAATTACCAATTCTGTATTTTGTACCAACTCTGTGTGTTGTATATTGTTGCATACCATTGTCTGTATTATTTTGTACCCCATGTTTGTTTCTTACTTTGAACAGCGCCACTGAATATGTTGGCGCTTTTATAAATAAATAATAATTAGGGCCAGCTCCTACTATAAAAGCACACCCACCCAATGCAGGTGCTGTGCAAAATATGAACATTCAGATCCCTACAAGCAATAGATATTCTGCACATGAACCAAGAGAAGCCAGAACTGTTAAGGCCTGTCCCACCAGGCGATTTTTCTGTCGATTTTTTCAACGACCAGCAATTTTTTGCGCGAGGAGTCATCGTTTCCGCAATCTCACGATGTGGGTACAGGCAAACAACATTTAGTGACGTGCAGTGATAACAATGGTCATGGCAGATCAGATCTTCAAGATCCCGCACAAAATACTGCGATCGCTTGACTTCCTGTTTGCGCCGGTCGTGTGACATTGCTGGCCGGCCGGAAGATGGATCGTGGAATGCTCGTCTTGCAGGGGACAATGCTGGACCCATCTTCCTCCGTCAGGTGGGGGGTATTTAGCTTTAGGAGAAATCTGAGGGAATCAACAGGGAATGCAAAATGTATGGACTACAGATCAGCCCTAATTATGAGTTCAAATTAAGAACAACAAAATTCAGATAAGTAGTAAGGTTGAACAACTACCCCATAACGAATAATCAAATGACATCTGAAACTTTACCACAATCCACAGTAAAGTAGTGAAACCAACAGCGGTAAACCCATACACAGGAATGTAAGAAATAAAGACCAAACCACATTGCTTCCCTTTTTTTTGGGGGGGGGGGGGGGGGGGGGGGGGACAAAGACACATCAGAAGAAGAAGGGCAGACAGGAACTCCAGGAAGATCAAAGAACCACCAAAAGAAGAGTAAAACAAAGAGAATTCCAAAAGGATCTTCAATTTGAGGTCCAAGACATTAACTGACTTGGAAATGACATTACTGAACAAGGGATTGAAGTTTGCACCTACCATGAAATTTAATAAATTGGTAACTTTTATAGATATAAATAAATTCATGAGACAATTATGCCTCAAAACGTACACCTTGAAAAATCCATTAACCTCAGCTCATCCATACACAGCCATCTGAATATTTCCATTCTGATCTAAGACCAAATTCTACTGTAACTTTTTTTCCTATACAAGATGATCCTACGTGACATCAAGGGCTCACATTGATAGAAGGATAACCTAAGCCAAGAAGAAAGTAGAACAATCAGCACATTGAGAGAAGATCTCAAAATAAAGGTAGCCATACATCTGGAGATGGTGGGCAGATTCGACCAAAAGACAAATCTCTCTCTTATCTAATCTGATGAGAGAGGTCTGCCAGCTGCCCATACACCACAGGCCGATTCCAGATCCATTTCATGCTGAAACTGATCCGAAATCAGCCTTGTGTGCCGCCTCGCCGCACCAATGCTGTCCCCCCTAATGTAAATGTCCCCGCAGGAGTCCCCTGTAAAGGATACATTACCTGTCTGCAGCCTCCGCTTGTCCCCTGCTGGCTTCCGGGACTCCTCCTGCATACACGCACGTCCCAGGTAATGTATCCTTTACATGGGGCACCGGGGGGACATTTACATTAGGGGAGACAGTGTCAGGGTTTTGTCGCGTTCGTGGGAAATTGCACGCCGTTACCGCCGTGCACCCGATCAAGCAACATATTGCAGCATGAGCGATCTAGAATGCAACCAATTTTCGTCCTGAAATTATTGTCGGTTGGGCCTGCTCAAGTCGCCTGATGTAAGGCCAACATTACTGTCCATTCAGCAGACAAAGGAGGAGGTGTGGTGATTTAAAACTTCATTGATTATATGGAAGAAGCCAACAGGCAACTCAGTGACATGAACATCTATAAGATTCTTCACAAAGCCTAATTGTTGTTGGAGGGAATGTGGGAATGTTGGTACGCTCAAGCATATTTGTTTTGGTTTTGCCTAAGAATAGTACCTTTTTGGGTTGAGATACAATCTCTGATATCGAGAGTCCTAGATATTTCAATACCCTTGGAACACCTTTATATGTAACTGGGTAAATCCATTCCACGAATCACTCCATGAGACTTACTAGGCATATTTTAACAGCTGCCAGACTGGCTATAACTTCTCATTGGAAAAATATGGCCTCCCCCACGATATCTGCTATGATAAATAAAATTCAATGGACTAAATTGATGGAATATCTCACTGCTTTGCTTAGGGATACAGAACAAAAGTATATTAATGTATTGGGATCCATAAGAGACATATTTTCTCAATTATGTAGCACCCTGAGGACTTAATGAAGTTCTTTTTTTTTTAAAAGCCATGCCCTTTGTACATTAGGTTCTGGGACTCTTCATTGTCCTCCAGGAACGTGCACCTACTGTACCTTATATATGTCAGTATTATGGGACCTGACCTCTGGCGCTTGTATATCACATTACCTGAATTTGTGGACAGACCAATTTAACCACTTTACCCCCCCAGTGCTAAATTTCTCCGTCCCTCTGCGCACCGCTTCACCCCCAGGGACGGAGAAAGGCGCACTTGTTTGTTTACTGGCTGGGAGTGGGCGGGGACCTCGCGCACACACTCCAGCCAGCCAGCACAGCAGGTGACTAATTGGATGTTAGGAACAAGCGTTCCTAAATCCAATTAGACGCGCCGATTGCGGACACAATGGAGACTGCTTCAAACAGAAGCAGTCTCCATTGATAACAAAGAAATGTAAACAAACGTGCAGCGCGCGATCGCGCGCCCCCGCGACTCGCACGTGCGCGCACACACCCCCGCTCTGCAGTGCAATGATTGGTTATGGGGACCCCAGTCCCCAATAACCAATCATATCACAGTAAAAAATCAATGGAAGCAGCGCTGCAATGTACAAATCGCGCTGGTGCTTCAGGGGTAAAACCCCTCCGTTGTGAAGTGGTTAAATGACCTTTTTGTGTTGTTTTTCTTATTTTTTCTCTTCTTCTTTTGTTATCCCTGGCAATAACCACCATAACCCACTATTATGGGGTTTTTTTACCGTTACTATAACCATGTTGCTGGTGTTTACTATTCTTCTGGTGAACTGATGTTATATAACTTTTCTGATTAATCCCGTATCATATTTATTGGCAATTACTGACAATTTGGATTTTTATGTATAAGTCGAGTTAAAAACTTGTGTGCAGTTAGGTGCTTGGAGCAGGGTGGTGTGCGGGGCGTGCAACGCTCGTCAGGAGACTGAAGCCGTGACCCGGAAATGCTTGGAAAGGTCACGGCCATTTTAACCCAGAAGTACAATTTTTTTTACAGAAAAACTAGTGGTGAGCAGGAGGCAGTGAAGCAGCGGTGAGGAGCTTTGGCGCTTTATAAATACAATAAATAAATAAATAATAAATAAGGAGACAATAATGTTGGATGTGACAATCAACCCAGCCATGTATTTTTTACTTTAATCTGATTCAACCTCTAAAGTCTAACTGGATGCGTATACGCGTCCAGTGTTATAGCAGCGGGTGTGCGCGCATGTCCACACAACCCCTGCCATTACACGGTGGCTTTTCAGTAGCGGCGATTTGGAAAGGGAACCGAGGGTTCCATGAACCAATCGCAGTGCATGGAGTGAATGGACATGACCCCAATCAGGGGCCATGTCCATTCATAAAGAGGGAAGAGAAGTAAAGTTAAACAAAATAAATAAATAAACACTTTCTGGAGAACCAGGGTAGTGTTTCTAGTTAAATTTCACACACCACAAATTTTTAATATAACAAAAAATACAATTAATCCCTTCCAAAGCCCCACCCCAGTTATAAAACAATCACGTCTTCAATCAATCAAAAAATTAAAAAAAAAAAACAGTTTAAAAAAAAAAAACATTAGTTGCCTTAGGGAATTTTTTTTATATGTATGTCATGAGGGTATATTACTGTTATTTCAGTGCATAAGGGCTTGCAATTAAACGGACACAACCGAAAAAACCGAAACAGAATACACCTTTTCTTCCAAATATTATATTGCCCGCCATACATTGTACTAGGAGTATAATTTAAAGAGAACCCGAGGTGTGTTTAAAGATTGTTATCTGCACACAGAGGCTGGATCTGCCTATACAGCCCAGCCTCTGTTGCTATCCCAAACCCCACTAAGGTCCCCCTGCACTCTGCAATCCCTCATAAATCACAGTCGTGCTGTGAGGCTCTGTTTACATCTGTAGTGTCAGTCTCAGCTGCTCCCCCGCCTCCTGCATAGCTCCGGTCCCTGCCCCCGTCCCTTCCCTCAAATCAGCAGGGAGGGAAGGGATGCAGGCGGGGACTGGAGTTCTTCAGGAGGCGGGGAGAGCAGCAGACTGACACTATAGAGATAAACACAGCCAGCTCTGACAAGTTGTTTGTCAGCAGTATGGCTGTGATTTATGAGGGATTGCAGAGTGCAGGGGGACCTTAGGGGTGTTTGGGATAGCAACAGAGGCTGGGCTGTATAGGCAGATCCAGCCTCTGTATGCAGATAATATTCTTCAAACCCACCTCGGGTTCTCTTTAAATGTTGTGATGGCTGAGACAAATGGGAAAATAAAATGTGTGTGTGTGTTTTTATAGTAGCATTGCTTATTATAAAACTATAGGGGATGGAATTGGAAAAATAGTGTATTTTTTTTCTTTCTTGTTTGTGCCTAAAAAAAATGGATAGAAAAAGTAATTACGGTTAATTAAGGTAAAATGGGGTGTAGGATAACGCGGTTAAAGTACGAGTCTGTGGAAATACTGGGGACTACCACGCGTTTTGTGACTTTCGCTATAGTTAAAATGTTTAAGTATTTTAAAAAAATGTGAGATATACATTGTACAAGTAACCTCTTCGTACCTCCTTCCTCTGTTTGTATTCTTGCCCTTCACAAGAAGGATGTCTGAAATTCCACAGCCATGTGATAAAAAGCCACAGCAGCAAGTGACAGAGGCAGCATCTCATGACTGGTATTACACAGATGCCATCCATGTAGACTTGAACCTCTCCCCTTCAGGATGAGATAGGGGCCCATATGCAATTCAATTTCTTTCTGAGTTTTCTCTTAGGAGATAATTTTTCATCTTCAATTTATAATAACATTTTAGAACTTTGCGATGGAGAAAGTACTAAAAAGTAGTTGAAAAAGTACCATCAAAATTATTTTGAGTTTTTGTTGGCTTGCTGGTAGTTTAAAAGTCATTTTGTTGACAAGTTTGAAAATATCACAGAGGAGAAAACTTAGGTGAAAAAGTGAATTGCATCGGGCCAGCGTGTCTAAAGCCCAATCTACACGATACGTGCAATTCGATTACGGTTCTATTTACGATCCGATTAAATCCAACATGTCCGATCAGGATTCAATTCGATCCAATCTGATTTGCCATTGCAAAACAATGGCAAATCAAACCATTGTGCGCGCGTGTTGCGTGTGAAAGTTTAGCGATCGTGTGATCATTTTTATCGTGCATACAGCAGTGCACTTGACGCGATAAGCGCGCTTTTCACGTGATAATTACACGCGCGTTAATCAAATAGAGTCTGGTACTGAAATTAGCATTGGTGCTGTGAAACATGTGAGTTAATGCAATTACGGCGTAATTCATTACACGCGATATTTTTTACGCGCAGTATGTAATTTAGTTTCCTGCTTTTTTCAATTGGACTATTTAGTGTGTGTATAAAAGGTTTTTTTGAGCAGGAGGGGAGAGTTCTGTTCTACGCCGATCGCACGCAAAGTGTGCTGTGTGCAGTTATAACGCGTGATCTGCATTCCGTTCGCGTGATCTGCAGTGATAGACCGGGATTCTGATGTTTATCATGTGATATCCCGCCTTTGCGCGCAAAGTCATTAGTAATCGCGTGCAAACCTTTGCGTGCGTGAAATCGATCGCAAAAGCGCTTATCACGCTTTAGTGAATGGAGCCCCTAGTTTTCGGTTACTAGCAACAGCAGCTAGAAGTCAGTCCTCCTGAAGGTTTATCAGTACCTCTCTCTGATAACATGAGACTCTTACACTTCATCATTTCAGGCCTAGAGCATTTTCATTGCGTTGTGTTACCCTATATTACCACAGGGGGCGCTAAAGCAATGAAAGTCTATGGGACATTTCATACCTGCCGTGGTGCGTTGCGCATCTGACATGAAAGTAACAGCGCATCACCGCGCGATCGGCGTAGAACAACCCCCCCTCACCCGCTCAAAAAAAACTTTTATATACACACTAAATAGTCCAATAGCAGGAAACTACATACTGCGTGTAAAGAATATCGCACGTAATGAATTACGACGTAATTGAATTAACTCACATATTTCATAGCACCATTGCTGATTTCAGTACCAAACCATATCTGATTAACACGCGTGTAATTATCACGTAAAAAGCGCGCTTATCGCGTGAAGTGCAATGCTGTACGCACGATAAAAATTATCATGCGATCACTAAACGTTCACGCGCAACAGGCGCGCACAGTGGTTTGCGCGTGAAAAACTTTATCACGTAATAACTGTGTTATCACGCTTTAGTGAATTGAGCCCCATGTGTTTAACTTCACTTTAACTATATACATCAAAGGACCACTATTGGGAAAAACTGTAAAATTTTAAATACATACATATAAAATGTACATTTCTCCCACAGTAAAATGAGCTATAAATTACCTTTCTCATGTGTTGCTTTAACGTACAGTAGCTAGTAAAAAGCTGACAGATCTGTCAGGTTTTGGACTAGACCATCTCCTCATGGGGATTTTCAGTATGACCTCTATTCTTTACAAAATCACTCCCTGGAAATTATCTATACATAGATGTGTATACTCCCTGATTTTTTGGTAGCTGGACTGTGCAACTGCAGGTCAGTAAGTGCTTTTGTAATTAAAGAAATCACTGAAAATCCACCAAGAGGAAATGGACTACTCCAAAACCTGACAGATTTTTCAGATTTTCACTATCTACTGTAAGTGACAGCGACATAGGAAAATGCAATTTATAGTGCATTTTATTCTGCAACAAATGTGCATTTCAGATTATGCATTTTAACATTTACAATTTTTCATGAAAGTTGTCCTTCAACACATCCAATTTTGATTGGCCAGTCGTTGGCCAATTTTTCCACCCACAATAAACGGGCAGCCTATCGGGCCAATCAAAGTGCAGGGATAATGTCCTTTAAAGTGATTGCACCCACAGGGGCTCAGAGCAGGACTAGTGAAGCTCTCGTCATTGCCAATTAGCAGGCATAAGTTCGTAGCGCTCGCTATGCTACTCTGATAAGACGAGTTAACTCTGATAAGGCATTTGTTATAGTGAATCAACCACTAAGTTTTTTGCTTACTAAATATGGCAAGATGACTGAATCAGAGACATTAATAGAAACCACGCTAATGCCACTTAATTTGGAGTTTTGCATTTTACAGTCTAGGGAATAGATGATGTTTGTGGTTCAGTTTCTAATGTTGCTCTTGTTTGCGCAGACCCACCAGTGGTGTGTGCAGGCTGGACGAAGGTAATGTGTATGTAAGAGGTTATTTAGATTAACCACTTCAGCCTACAGTGTTGAAAATCCTCTGCATCCGAGCAAAGTTCACCTCCCATTCATTCGCCAATAACTTTATTGCTACTTATCACAATTAATTGATCTATATCTTGTTTTTTCCGTGGTACATTTTGCTAAGAATTATTTTTTTCTAAATCCATTTTAACGGGAAGATTAAGAAATAAATGGAAAAAATTCATTTATCAGTTTTTGGCCATTATAGTTTAAAATTAATACATGCTACCGTAATGAAAACTGATGTATTTTATTTGCCCATTTGTCCCGGTTATTACAACGTTTAAATTATATCACAATTTACGGCGCCGATATTTTATTTCGAAATAAAGGTGCATTTTTTCAATTTGCGTCCATCACTATTTACAAGCTTATAATTTAAAAAAAATATAATAAGATACTCTCTTGACAAGTATATTTAAAAAGTTCAAACCCTTAGGTAACTATTTATGTTTTTTGTTTTTTTTTTAACTGTAATTTATTTATTTTTATTTTTTTTATAAAAAAAAATGTATTTGGTTAATTTTTGGTGTGGGAGGGAAACAGATAATTTTAAATGTAAAATAATGTAATGTAAAAAATGTATGTGGGTGTAGTTTACTATTTGGCCACAAGATGGCCACAGTCAAAAAAGTCCTGGAGCATATGATCACGCTACCAGGAACCATAAGGAGGCTGCAAATTTATTTTTTGCAGAAATACCGCGCTCTCTGATTAGAAAGCGTTGTTTTTTCTGCGGGGGACTGAGATCGGTGAATGGGAATTATATTCCCATTCACTGATGGGGGTAACGGCAGGCAGCGAGAGCGACCTCAGGCAGCAGCAGCTGCACAGTCTATCTGGACGGATATATTCGTCCAGATAGACTTAAGCTCAACACACACCATACAATCTTGGTTGTACAATCTTACCACTTTCATGTAGTATAAGAGCTTATCCAATCAATCATTCCAGGTATTTTCAATCTGTTGGCCCTTATACTACATAGATTTGGTAAATCTGTACAACCAAGATTGTATGGTGTGTGTTGAGCTTTAAAGGGAATGTCCAAGCAAAATAAAAAAATGAGTTTCACTTACCTGTGGTTTCTACCAGCCCCATGCAGCCATCCTGTGCCCTCGTAGTCACTCACAGCTGCTCCAGTCCCCTGCTGGCAGCTTGCCGACCTCGGAGGCTGGGGGCCGCATTGCGTACATTTTTACGCATTCCCGCTAGTGCAGGAACATTAACACATACATTTTTACGCGTTACCGGTTCAATGCGTAAAAATGTACGCATTGAACCAGTAATGCGTAAAAATGTATGTGTTAATGTTCCTGCACTAGCGGGAATGCGTAAAAATGTACGCAATGCGGCCCCCGACCTCCGAGGTCGGCAAGCTGCCAGCGGGGGACTGGAGCAGCAGTGAGTGACTACGAGGGCACAGGATGGCTGCATGGGGCTGGTAGAAGCCCCAGGTAAGTGAAACTCATCTTTTTATTTTGCTTGGACCTTCCCTTTAAGTGGTTAACGGTGAATAGGCAAGTGCCCTAAAGCCTTGTACACATACTAGACTGTTCTCGGGTGAGGCGGCCAATCTTGCACGTGCATGGATGCCGGGATCCTCCCCAGAGGAACATCTCTGCCAAGTGCATTGTTCTCCTCCTGATTTCTCCTATTCCGATGTGCGCCATCCCTCCCTCCTGACTGAGATCTTATCCCTGTGAGCAAGAGTAATTCTCTATGTGTACGTATCCTTACTTGTAGACACCAAGAGAAGTACTGTCTTCATGTATAGGGTGGCATGGTAGCCAACAGCCCAACACCGCTGCCTGAGCCTTCCTGTTCTCCTTCCTGTCTCTGTGTTCCCCCGCAGACTCCCCCATTAGCAGTCCATAACAATTCGGTCATGGACTGTTCTCTTCCAGTTTGGGGAGACTTCAGAAGTCTTTGAAAGTACTCAGGGTTCTGAAAACAGGCCGCTCTGTACTGTGCACGGGCGTGCGCCCTCTCTCATGCACTCGCACGTGCGCAGTACAGTCAGCGGTCTTCGGTAGCCCGGGTGCTTCCAAAGACTGCCGAAGTCTGCTGCAGCGGGAGATTCAAGCCGAGGAGCCTACGGGGGGACGAGGAGACTGGCAAGGCTCTATAGGACCCAGAGCCTTCCCTCTCCATAGGTGATAATCTGTTTTTAAATTTAATTATCACTTCAGACTTGCTCTCAACTGTGTTTATTACACATAACAAAATGTGACACATATTTGCTGAGTTAGAAAATACAAGTAATTTTCTTGCTCAGGAATCTGCTTCTAGAGGGCACAGGAAGATTTCTCCTGCCCCATGATTCTTGGTGGGACCATTTTGGACATCCTAAACCATAAGTAACAAAAGTAACCTACAGCACAATGACACTCACCAATGGGGTATCTCCACCGGTCATCCTCTCAGGTGACAACGATGCACGGCTGGGCGAATCCATCCCAGAAGGTGGGGATAGGCTGAGGTCCACCACGGGAGGAGAAGAAAAAGGAGAGCAGTCCCCTTCGTGAAATCGGGGGAGGTACCCTGTAAGGGATAAAGCAGAAAGGCAAGTATTAGGACAACAGTTTCTGGAAAACTGTACAGGATGCTCAGAATTCATAGGACTGAATATCTAAAGAGGCTTTCCATGGTCTTTCCATAAATCCAACGTGGTTTGTTTTAAATGGTGAGGGGGGAAATGTGGTGGCTGTTAATTTATTCATATTCCCATGCTTCAGGGCTAGTTCACAGTGCTCAGTTGTGTTGCAGAATATTTCTGCAGGTCAACTCACTACCCATACAATGTGATGGACCTGTTCACAGTAACAGATCGTGTTATTCTAACTCGCTGCATGCAGGCTTTGTATTTAAGTCTATGTCCAGCTTCAATTACTGTTCACAGTCATTCTAACACATGCGCTATGCAACTGACCACTGTGAACCTGGCCCCAATCTGCAAGTATTTTTTTTTATCCCAATGTAACTGGTGAAACTTTAAGAACTGAAAGTGTATGTGCCGACTTATTTACTAGATGGTGGAGCCTGGATAGGACCTTCCTGTTCAATAAGCCAGCACCTATTTAGCAAGGGGAATATATACAGGAGTCACCTGGTGGGGGGGAATATATACAGGAGTCACCTGGTGGGGGGAATATATACAGGAGTCACCTGGTATTATATACAGGAGTCACCTGGTGGGGGGGAATATATACAGGAGTCACCTGGTGGGAGTGAATATATACAGGAGTAACCTGGTATTATATACAGGAGTCACCTGGTGGGGGGGAATATATACAGGAGTCACCTGGTATTATATACAGGAGTCACCTGGTGGGGGGGAATATATACAGGAGTCACCTGGTGGGAGTGAATATATACAGGAGTAACCTGGTGGGGGTGAATATATACAGGAGTCACCTGGTATTATATACAGGAGTCACCTGGTGGGGGGGAATATATACAGGAGTCACCTGGTGGGGGGGGGAATATATACAGGAGTCACCTGGTATTATATACAGGAGTCACCTGGTGGGGGGGAATATATACAGGAGTCACCTGGTGAGAGTGAATATATACAGGAGTCACCTGGTGGGAGTGAATATATACAGGAGTAACCTGGTGGGGGTGAATATATACAGGATCACCTAGTATTATATACAGGAGTCACTTGGTTGGGGGGGAATATATACAGGAGTCACCTGGTGGGAGTGAATATATACAGGAGTCACCTGGTGGGAGTGAATATATACAGGATCACCTGGTATTATATACAGGAGTCACCTGGTGGGAGTGAATATATACAGGAGTCACCTGGTGGGAGTGAATATATACAGGAGTAACCTGGTGGTGGAGGTGAATATATACAGGAGTCACCTGGTGGTGGAGGTGAATATATACAGGATCACCTGGTATTATATACAGGAGTCACCTGGTGGGGGGGAATATATACAGGAGTCACCTGGTGGTGGAGGTGAATATATACAGGAGTCACCTGGTGGTGGAGGTGAATATATACAGGATCACCTGGTATTATATACAGGAGTCACCTGGTGGGGGGGAATATATACAGGAGTCACCTGGTGGGAGTGAATATATACAGGAGTCACCTGGTGGGGGTGAATATATACAGGAGTAACCTGGTGGGGGGGAATATATACAGGAGTCACCTGGTGGGGGTGAATATATACAGGAGTCACCTGGTGGGGTGAATATATACAGGAGTCACCTGGTGGGGGTGAATATATACAGGAGTCACCTGGTGGGGGGGAATATATACAGGAGTCACCTGGTGGGGGTGAATATATACAGGAGTCACCTGGTGGGGGAAATATATACAGGAGTTACCTGATGGGGGTGAATATATACAGGAGTCACCTGGTGGTGGAGGTAAATATATACAGGAGTCACCAGGTGGGGGGGAATATATACAGGAGTCACCTGGTGGAGGTGAATATATACAGGAGTCACCTGGTGGGGGGAATATATACAGGAGTCACCTGGTGGGGGGGGGGAATATATACAGGAGTCACCTGGTGGAGTGAATATATACAGGAGTCACCTGGTGGGGGGGGGGGGATATATACAGGAGTCACCTGGTGGAGGTGAATATATACAGGAGTCACCTGGTGGGGGGAATATATACAGGAGTCACCTGGTGGGGTGAATATATACAGGAGTCACCTGGTGGAGGTGAATATATACTGGAGTCACCTGGTGGAGGTGAATATATACTGGAGTCACCTGGTGGAGGTGAATATATACTGGAGTCACCTGGTGGAGGTGAATATATACTGGAGTCACCTGGTGGAGGTGAATACAGTGGTGTGAAAAACTATTTGCCCCCTTCCTGATTTCTTATTCTTTTGCATGTTTGTCACACTTAAATGTTTTTGCTCATCAAAAACCGTTAACTATTAGTCAAAGATAACATAATTGAACACAAAATGCAGTTTTAAATGTTGGTTTTTATTATTTAGGGAGAAAAAAAACCTCAAAACCTACATGGCCCTGTGTGAAAAAGAAATTGCCCCCTGAACCTAATAACTGGTTGGGCCACCCTTAGCAGCAATAACTGCAATCAAGCGTTTGCGATAACTTGCAACGAGTCTTTTACAGCGCTCTGGAGGAATTTTGGCCCACTCATCTTTGCAGATTTGTTGTAATTCAGCTTTATTTAAGGGTTTTCTAGCATGAACCACCTTTTTAAGGTCATGCCACAACATCTCAATAGGATTCAGATCAAGACTTTGACTAGGCCACTCCAAAGTCTTCATTTTGTTTTTTTTCAGCCATTCAGAGGTGGATTTGCTGGTGTGTTTTGGGTCGTTGTCCTGCTGCAGCACCCAAGATCGCTTCAGCTTGAGTTGACGAACAGATGGCCGGACATTCTCCTTCAGGATTTTTTGGTATACAGTAGAATTCATGGTTCCATCTATCACAGCAAGCCTTCCAGGTCCTGAAGCAGCAAAACAACCCCAGACCATCACACTACCACCACCATATTTTACAGTTGGTATGATGTTCTTTTGCTGAAATGATGTGTGACTTCTACGCCAGATGTAACAGGACACGCACCTTCCATAAAGTTCAACTTTTGTCTCGTCGGTCCACAAGGTATTTTCCCAAAAGTCTTGGCAATCATTGAGATGTTTTTTAGCAAAATTGAGACGGGCCTTAATGTTCTTTTTGCTTAAAAGTGGTTTGCGCCTTGGATATCTGCCATGCAAGCCATTTTTGCCCAGTCTCTTTCTTATGGTGGAGTCGTGAACACTGACCTTAATTAAGGCAAGTGAGGCCTGCAGTTCTTTAGATGTTGTCCTGGGGTCTTTTGTGGCCTCTCGGATGAGTTTTCTCTGCGCTCTTGGGGTAATTTTGGTCGGCCGGCCACTCCTGGGAAGGTTCATCACTGTTCCATGTTTTTGCCATTTGTGGATAATGGCTCTCACTGTGGTTCGCTGGAGTCCCAAAGCTTTAGAAATGGCTTTATAACCTTTACCAGACTGATAGATCTCAGTTACAGTACTTTTGTTCTCATTTGTTCCTGAATTTCTTTGGATCTTGGCATGAGGTCGAGCTTTTGAGGTGCTTTTGGTCTACTTCTCTGTGTCAGATAGCTCCTATTTAAGTGATTTCTTGATTGAAACAGGTGTGGCAGTAATCAGGCCTGGGGGTGACTACAGAAATTGAACTCAGGTGTGATAAACCACAGTTAAGTTATTTTTTAACAAAGGGGGCAATCACTTTTTCACACAGGGCCATGTAGATTTGGAGTTTGTTTTCTCACTAAATAATAAAAACCATCATTTAAAACTGCATTTTGTGTTCAATTATGTTATCTTTGACTAATAGTTAACGGTTTTTGATGAGCCAAAACATTTAAGTGTGACAAACATGCAAAAGAATAAGAAATCAGGATTCACCTGGTGGGGGGAATATATACAGGAGTCACCTGGTGGGGGTGAATATATACTGGAGTCACCTGGTGGGGGTGAATATATACAGGAGTCACCTGGTGGGGGTGAATATATACTGGAGTCACCTGATGGGGGAAATATATACAGGAGTCACCTGATGGGGTGAATATATACAGGAGTCACCTGGTGGGGGTGAATATATACAGGAGTCACCTGGTGGGGGGAATATATACAGGAGTCACCTGGTGGGGGTGAATATATACTGGAGTCACCTGATGGGGGGAATATATACAGGAGTCACCTGATGGGGGGAATATATACAGGAGTCACCTGATGGGGGGAATAAATACTGGAGTCACCTGGTGGGGGTGAATATATACTGGAGTCACCTGGTGGGGTGAATATATACTGGAGTCATCTGGTGGGGGTGAATATATACAGGAGTCACCTGGTGGGGGTGAATATGTACAGGAGTCACCTGATGGGGGGGATATATACAGGAGTCACCTGGTGGGGGGAATATATACAGGAGTCACCTGGTGGGGGGAATATATACTGAAATCACCTGATGGGGGGAATATATACAGGAGTCACCTGGTGGGGTGAATATATACAAAAGTCACCTAGTCGAGGTGAATATATACAGGAGTCACCTGGTGGTGTGAATATATACAGGAGTCACCTGGTGGGGGTGAATATATACAGGAGTCACCTGGATCGGTGAATATATACAGGAGTCACCTGGTGGGGGTGAATATATACAGGAGTCACCTGGTGGGGGTGAATATATACAGGAGTCACCTGGTGGGGGTGAATATATACAGGAGTCACCAGGTGGGTGTGAATATATACAGGAGTCACCTGGTGGATGTGAATATATACAGGAGTCACCTGGTGGAGGTGAATATATACAGGAGTCACCTGGTGGGGGGGAATATATACTGGAGTCACCTGGTGGGGGTGAATATATACAGGATCACCTGGTAATATATACAGGAGTCACCTGATGGGGGTGAATATATACAGGAGTCACCTGGTGGGGGTGAATATATACAGGAGTCACCTGGTGGGGGTGAATATATACAGGAGTCACCTGGTGGGGGTGAATATATACAGGAGTCACCTGGTGGGGGTGAATATATACAGGAGTCACCTGGTGGGGGTGAATATATACAGGAGTCACCTGGTGGGGTGAATATATACAGGAGTCACCTGGTGGGGTGAATATATACAGGGGTCACCTAGTGGTGGCGGTGAATATATACAGGAGTCACCTGGTGGGGTGAATATATACACAGGAGTCACCTGGTGGGGGTGAATATATACAGGAGTCACCTGGTGGGAGTGAATATATACTGGAGTCACCTGGTGGGAGTGAATATATACAGGAGTCACCTGGTGGGGGTGAATATATACAGGAGTCACCTGGTGGGGGTGAATATATACAGGAGTCACCTGGTGGGGTGAATATATACAGGAGTCACCTGGTGGGGTGAATATATACAGGGGTCACCTGGTGGTGGAGGTGAATATATACAGGAGTCACCTGGTGGGGTGAATATATACACAGGAGTCACCTGGTGGTGTGAATATATACAGGAGTCACCTGGTGGGGGTGAATATATACAGGAGTCACCTGGTGGGGTGAATATATACTGGAGTCACCTGGTGGGAGTGAATATATACTGGAGTCACCTGGTGGGGGTGAATATATACAAGAGTCACCTGGTGGAGGTGAATATATACAGGAGTCACCTGGTGGGGGTTAATATATACAGGAGTCACCTGGTGGGGGGAATATATACAAGAGTCACCTGGTGGGGGTGAATATATACAGGAGTCACCTGGTGGGGGTGAATATATACAGGAGTCACCTGGTGGGGGTGAATATATACAGGAGTCACCTGGTGGATGTGAATATATACAGGAGTCACCTGGTGGAGGTGAATATATACAGGAGTCACCTGGTGGGGGGGAATATATACTGGAGTCACCTGGTGGGGGTGAATATATACAGGAGTCACCTAGTGGAGGTGAATATATACAGGATCACCTGGTAATATATACAGGAGTCACCTGATGGTGGTGAATATATACAGGAGTCACCTGGTGGTGGAGGTGAATATATACAGGAGTCACCTGGTGGGGGTGAATATATACAGGAGTCACCTGGTGGATGTGAATATATACAGGAGTCACTTGGTGGATGTGAATATATACAGGAGTCACCTGGTGGATGTGAATATATACAGGAGTCACCTGGTGGATGTGAATATATACAGGAGTCACCTGGTGGGTGTGAATATATACAGGAGTCACCTGGTGGGTGTGAATATATACAGGAGTCACCTGGTGGATGTGAATATATACAGGAGTCACCTGGTGGATGTGAATATATACAGGAGTCACCTGGTGGGGGTGAATATATACTGGAGTCACCTGGTGGAGGTGAATATATACAGGAGTCACCTGGTGGGGGGGAATATATACTGGAGTCACCTGGTGGGGGTGAATATATACAGGATCACCTGGTATTATATACAGGAGTCACCTGATGGGGGTGAATATATACAGGAGTCACCTGGTGGTGGAGGTGAATATATACAGGAGTCACCTGGTGGGGGTGAATATATACAGGAGTCACCTGGTGGGGTGAATATATACAGGAGTCACCTGGTGGGGTGAATATATACAGGGGTCACCTGGTGGTGGAGGTGAATATATACAGGAGTCACCTGGTGGGGTGAATATATACAGGAGTCACCAGGTGGTGTGAATATATACAGGAGTCACCTGGTGGGGGTGAATATATACAGGAGTCACCGGGTGGGGGTGAATATATACTGGAGTCACCTGGTGGGGGTGAATATATACTGGAGTCACCTGGTGGGGGTGAATATATACAAGAGTCACCTGGTGGAGGTGAATATATACAGGAGTCACCTGGTGGGGTTGAATATATACAGGAGTCACCTGGTGGAGGTGAATATATACAGGAGTCACCTGGTGGGTGTGAATATATACAGGAGTCACCTGGTAAAGATGAATATATACAAGAGTCACCTGGTGGGGGTGAATATATACAGGAGTCACATGGTGGAGGTGAATATATACAGGATCACCTGGTGGGGGTGAATATATACAGGAGTCACTTGGTGGAGGTGAATATATACAGGATAACCTGGTGGGGGTGAATATATACAGGAGTCACCTGGTAAAGGTGAATATATACAAGAGTCACCTGGTGGAGGTGAATATATACAGGAGTCACCTGGTGGAGGTGAATATATACAGGAGTCACCTGGTGGGGTGAATATATACAGGAGTCACCTGGTGGGGTGAATATATACAGGAGTCACCTGGTGGGTGTGAATATATACAGGAGTCACCTGGTGGGGGTGAATATATACAGGAGTCACCTGGTGGGGGTGAATATATACAGGAGTCACCTGGTGGGGGTGAATATATACAGGAGTCACCTGGTGGGGGTGAATATATACAGGAGTCACCTGGTGGGGGTGAATATATACAGGAGTCACCTGGTGGGGTGAATATATACAGGAGTCACCTGGTGGTGTGAATATATACAGGAGTCACCTGGTGGGGTGAATATATACAGGAGTCACCTGGTGGGGGTGAATATACACAGGAGTCACCTGGTGGGGTTAATATATACACGAGTCACCTGGTGGGGGTAAATATATACAGGAGTCACCTGGTGGGGGTGAATATATACAGGAGTCACCTGGTGGGGGTGAAAATATACAGGAGTCACCTGGTGGGGTGAGTATATACAGGAGTCACCTGGTGGATGTGAATATATACAGGAGTCACCTGGTGGGTGGAATATATACAGGAGGTACCTGGTGGAGGTGAATATATACAGGAGTCACCTGGTGGGTGGAATATATACAGGAGTCACCTGGTGGGGGTGAATATATACAGGAGTCGCCTGGTGGGTGGAATATATACAGGATCACCTGGTGGGGGTGAATATATACAGGAGTCACCTGGTGGGGTGAATATATACAGGAGTCACCTGGTGGAGGTGAATATATACTGGAGTCACCTGGTGGGGGTGAGGAGCAGATGGGAGTGACGACAGTAGTTCCATCATCTCGGATCATCAGCTCATGGTGCACAGTGCGTTTCCTAGGACTCTCTCTGCTTCGCTCTCGTTTCTCTCGTGCTGCCCGCAGCTTAGATATACTGAGCTTCAGATCCAGGGGCTCGTCCAATGAGTGCATGGTCACCAGCTACACCCAGAGCACCCCCAGCTGTCCTGGGAGAGAAGACGGCAATTAGAAACAGTCCACACAGCTAGATTCATGTCAGACATTTGCAGAGCATTGCACTTTTAACCTGTTCCATCCCACAGCTCTACAGAATACATCTCCCTGCATGATTGAGGGCTGAGTGACAGGGTAGCAAAGGGTTAACAACGCTAGTGTGGTTCTGTCAGAGAAAGGGTGCTACCAGATGCCACGTGTGGTTTCCTGACGGATGCGGGGAGCCTAGGTCCCCCCCCCCTTTATGAGATGTGAGATGCCCCCCTCTCCTAAGGGAATCTGAGAGAGGGAGGGTCACCCCGTTAGTGCCATGTGGGGATAAAGGCGTGTCCCCCTATCCCCCCCCCCCCCCCCCTTGCGCCACCCCCATCCTGGGCATAGAGCCAGCCATGGCCAGACACTGAGGAATGTTAGAAGGCCTGGGAGCACTGTGTGGAGTGGAGAGAGAAAATGGAAGGGTGGGGAGACATATTGGAGGGGAGGGTGAGAGAGGACACAGAATGGAATGGGGGAAGGACAGAGGGGAGACTCACAAAGAGGAGTGAGAGGAGAAGCAGAGGACTGGGAGGAAAGAGGAAGGAAAAAGAGGACTGGCAGCAGAGCCAGAATGTAATTAGGTGACAGGTTGCTGGAGGCAGCACATGGCTGGAAGTGGATGGCAGATAGAATTACAGGATTGGGCCCTAACACAGCACAAAGCTCACAACAAACACATCAGCGCAGAGGCAAATAAAAGGTACAGATATGAAAGAGGAACTGCACTACAGGAAATGTATTTGTAAAGCAAAAATAATGCTAGGTACACACAATACCCTTTTCTGGCAGATTTACCTGCCAGATCGATTTTTTCCAACATGTCCGATCTGAATTTCGATCGATTTTCCGATCAGAAAATCGATCGAAATTCAGATTGGACATATTGGAAAAACATCCATGTGGCAGGTAAATCTGCCAGAAAACTGTATGGTGTGTACCTAGCATAAGACGACTGTTCAGGACAGGATGCTGTGTAATAAAGCATCATTAGCAACATCCCTAGATATAACAAATCCACTAAAGCTGCCCATTATTGGTACAGTGTTTAGTGAACAATCATATTTTTGATCAGATTATTTTGATGGTATTGCATGGAAACAGATGGGCCCAATCTATCTTGAACGATTGCATTATCAATTGGTTCCTTAAGGGCCCTTTGCCACTACAGCGTTTGCGATTGCTGAATCGCAAAATCGCAAACCGCTAGTGATTTTCCAAATCCTTACAGTTTTATTTTAACATAGGAATCACGGTAGATCATTTCCACTACTGCGATTGGTTTTTTAACTAACCGCGATCGCGCAGCGGAACGATTATTGCCGCGATTTTGCTATGTAGTGCATAGCATAGCAAAATAGCGATCGCAAACGTCTGGAAATCGCCACGAAATTTTGTACATTTGCCGAATCGCAATCGCTAGCGTTCAGCGCGAACGCTAGCGATTGCTAGTGGAAAGGGGCCCTAAACGGAGAAGGATATAAATTTTTCCTTTTAAAATAATACCAGTTGCCTGACTCTCCTGCTGATCCTGTGTCTCTAATACTTTTAGCCACAGCCCCTGAACAAGCATGCAGATCAGGTGCTGTGACTGAAGTCAGACTGGATTAGCTGCATGCTTGTTTCAGGTGTGTGATTCAGCCACTACTGCACCAAAGAGATCAGCAGGACTGCCACGCAACTGGTATTGTTTAAAAGGAAACATCATCCATATCCCTCTCAGTTTAGGTTCCCTTTAAAGCGGATTTGAACTCAGAACTTCCTCTCCACTTGAAAAGTTAAGCAACAGCATAATAACCTTTACAGAAAAATGTATCTTTGTTACAGCTGATACAAATCCTGCAAAAAATCTGCAGTGTGTCTACTTCCTGCTTTCATGGAATCAGACATACTGTTAACATCCTGTGCTATCCAATTAGCCTCTCGGACGTGGCAGTCAGCAGACACAGCTGAGCGATCAATTTACAACTTGTGATTAGTCACAGATGAGGGGGAATTAGACAGGCTAAATGCTCTAAATACATACAACGTGCATTTCTATTAGTTCTCCTTCCGTCCTGTGCAACAGTTCAGGTCCACTTTGAAGGACAACTGTAGTGAAAAGTATATAGAGGCTGCCATATTTATTTCCTTTTAAGCAATACCAGTTGCCTGGCTGTCCTGCTGATCCTTTTAGCCATAGACCCTGAACAAGCATGCAGCAGATCTGGTGTTTCTGATATTATTGTCACATCTGACAAGATTAGCTGCATGCTTGTTCCTGGTGTGATGCACACACTAATGCAGCCAAATAGCTCAGCAGGGATGCCGGGCAACTGGTATTGTTTAAAAGGAAATAAAAAGGGCATCCTCTATATTCTCCCTTCAGTTGTCTTTTAAAGAAATGATTGTTCTTCTTGGTGGATTTTTTCATAGATATGAAAATGGACCCTAATACTTTCAGTCATAGACCCCTAAACAAGCATGCAGATCAAAAGTTTCACTTACGTTTGACTACATTTGCCGCATGCTTGTTTCAGGTGTGTGTGATTCAGACACTACTGATACATGAACGATCAAGCAGGATGCTGGGCAACTGGTTTTGTTAAAGTGAACCCAAGGTGAGAATGATATGGAGGCTGCCATATTTGTTTCCTTTTAAACAATATCAGTTTCCTGGCATCCTGGTTACCTCTTTGGCTGCAGTAGTGTCTGAAGTAAACCAAAAACAAGCATGCAGCTAATCTCGTCAGTTCTGACAATGTCAGAAACATCTGAACTGCTGCATGCTTGTTCAGGGGCTATGGCTGAGTGGTATTGCTTATAAGAAAATAAATATGGCAGCCTCCGTATCATGCTCACCTCAAGTTCACTTTAAAAAGGTAATAAATATGGTAGCCAGCATATCCTTCTCAGGTCAGGTGTCCTTTAAAGGAACATGACTGTGAAAAATTTTATAATTTAAAATACAAAAAACATAAATAAAAAGTACATTTCTCTCAGAGTAAAATGTGCTATAAATTACTTTTCTCCTATGTTGCTGCCGCTTACAGTAGGTAGTAGGAATCTGACCGAACTGATAGGTTTTGGACTAGCCTATCTACTCATGGGGATTCTCAGGGCTTTCTTTATTAGTGAAAGGCAGTTGCTCAGTCCAACTGTCAGAATAGTGTACAGATAGGTGGGGGTGGCCAGCCTGCATCTTTGTATATGCAAACAGAGGGAGATATCAATAAATGACACACATACTGAATAGCACAAGACATCTAAAATGAACAGTGTAACATCTAACTGACCCAAATAAAATGGGGTGTAAATTGCCACAAGTGATCTTTCCCATATGTGAATATTAACTGACTACTCATCATTACATCTGCATGGCTTCACGTCTCTGCTTTGCAATATTGACCTACATGCTCTAAATTATAGGCTGAAGTTTTGATGTACAGCTTGAGATGCTATCTGGAGATCCGCTTATGTGTCATTGGGGACTGCGACTGAGTCCAACTTCTTGAAACCTGCTAATGTTTATAAGTGCTGCATGGGACTGCGATTGAGTCCAACTGATTGAAATCTATTGGCACCTATATACAACCATATGCATTGCATGGATAGCTATCGAGTTTAATGGAAACATGAGAAGCCTGATGCTTGTACTTTTTGGTTTGTGATTTACCTCTACACCAACATCACCTGTAGCCATATACTGATGAACTTAACTCCACTTTGTTTTTCCAGTTGTGGAGTCTACAGAACTGAGTCTTATATTTGAAAGATGGTTCGGATTTACCCTAGTGTATTCTAGAGTAGAGGACTGCAGCCTCTAAGAGATCTAGTTGTGGGTGTTAGCTAGATGGCCACCTTGTAGGGTTTAGTGTCCCTATTTTTAGCAAAGTTCATGTTTATTGTATGTTATATACAGTGGGTTGCAAAAGTATTCGGCCCCCTTGAAGTTTTCCACATTTTGTCACATTACTGCCACAAACATGCATCAATTTTATTGGAATTCCAAGTAAAAGACCAATACAAAGTGGTGTACATGTGAGAAGTGGATCGAAAATCATACATCATTCCAAACATTTTTTACAAATAAATAACTGCAAAGTGGGGAGTGTGTAATTATTCGGCCCCCTGAGTCAATACTTTGTAGAACCACCTTTTGCTGCAATTACAGCTGCCAGTCTTTTAGGGTATGTCTCTACCAGCTTTGCACATCTAGAGACTGAAATCCTTGCCCATTCTTCTTTGCAAAACAGCTCCAGCTCAGTCAGATTAGATGGACAGCACTTGTGAACAGCAGTTTTCAGAACATGCCACAGATTCTCGATTGGATTTAGATCTGGACTTTGACTGGGCCATTCTAAAGGCTCATACACACATCAGACCATAGTCTTTGGAAAATGAAAGATCACAGACCAATTTTACCCCCTTCCATGTAGTATGAGAGCCATACCTACACAGTCTATTCTATGGAGCTGAACTCCCCATCAGACAGAAATCTTTGCAAGATGCTGCTCACAAAGATGCTGTAGACATTCAAAAGATCAGTATCTGCAAAAGATCTGTTCCTGCAAAAGATCCGTTCCTGCAAAATGCATTCATAGTCTATGATATCTGCAGATCATCATACACACCTTGTTTAACAGACATTCATCTGCGGATCAGATCCACCAGGATGGATTTTCAGATCTGCAGATGATTGTCTGATCTGCAGATGAATGTCAGTTAAACAAGGTGTGTATGATGATCTGCAGATCTCATAGACTATGAATGCAATTTGCAGGAACGGATCTTTTGCAGGAACAGATCTTTTGCAGATACTGATCTTTTGTGTCTGTACAGCATCTGTGTGTGCAGCATCTTGCAAAGATTTTTTTCTGATATGGAGTTCAGCTCCATAGAAAAGACAGTGTAGGTATGGCTCTCATACTACATGGAAGGGGGTAAAATTGGTCTGTGATCTTTCATTTTCAAAAGACTATGGTCTGATGTGTGTATGTGGCCTAACACATGGATCCAATCGAGAATCTGTGGCAAGATCTGAAAACTGCTGTTCACAAACGCTGTCCATCTAATCTGACTGAGCTGGAGCTGTTTTGCAAAGAGGAATGGGCAAGGATTTCAGTCTCTAGATTTGCAAAGCTGGTAGAGACATACCCTAAAAGATTGGCAGCTGTAATTGCAGCAAAAAGTGGTTCTACAAAGTATTGACTCAGGGGGCTGAATAATTACGCACTCCCCACTTTACAGTTATTTATTTGTAAAAAATGTTTGGAATGATGTATGATTTTCGTTCTACTTCTCACGTGTACACCACTTTGTGTTGGTCTTTCATGTGGAATTCCAATAAAATTGATTCATGTTTGTGGCAGTAATTTGACAAAATGTGGAAAACTTCAAGGGGGCCGAATAATTTTGCAACCCACTGTATATGTATGTATGTATATATATATATATATATATATATATATATATATATATATATAACCCGGGATATTTAAGAGTAAAAGTATAAATATAATTATTTATCTCATCAATTTATTTTCACCCTGGGTTCACTTTGTGGCAGTTAATCAGTTGAAATGGTGTCATCAAAAACAGCAGTGGAAAACTAGCCTGGCAGCTGAACCCCACAGTAGATCCAGATCAGAGTTTTACTGATATCTTGCTATGAGGAGAGTCAAGCGATGGCCTCACCACTGCGCCCCGATCACTGGCCTGGAAACGGTTTGGTGAAATTTGAGGTCACAAATGAGGCTGCATGAAAGGGAGTCTGGATCTCAAGACTGGAGGAACAGAACAGCCAACTGCAAATTCGTCTGGAGTGTTAATAGTGGTGGAGGCACGAAAATCATGGCCGATGTGGAAGAACATCTCATTAGAGTACATGTGCATCATATTACATGTGGGTCTTATACTGGTGCACACTTTAATCACATTACATCCAAGCCTGTAAAACTCTGAAACCTCTGTATGCTCAGACCACTTCCTGTCTGCACGCTATGCGTTTTTAGTGTGTTCCAGACGCCCCATTCATTTACATTGAATGGGAGGGAAACACAATTTCAGCAAAATTGCAGCAAGTAGTGTGTTCAGCGATCACATATAATCGCATTGCACAAGCGTAAGATGACAAATGGGATTTACATGTAATGGGGATTGCCTTGCAAATGGCAAAACGCGTGTGGACCGGGATGCAGTGTGAACCAGACTTTTATTATATTGCCATTTACTAAAATGTAGAGGCAAAAAAAAAGTAAGATACTTACCTATGAACAGGGAAGCCTCTGGATCCTATAGAGCCTTCCCTGTCTTCTCTTGCTCCCCTCGTTCCAGCATTGTCACCCCTGTTATGTGCACTCGACCAATTGGGCGAATACATGCCTGGGGAGGCTTCGAAAGCACTTGTGTCCCCAAGTGCTTCCAAAGATGGGTGGCTCTGTACTGCGCATATATAAGCAAGTTTGCACATGCACTCACACATGCGCAATACAGAGCCACCCGTCTCTGGAACGAAACAGGTGGTTTTGGCGTACGGAGTTCACTGATGTGGGCCGAAACCAGGCGGCCCATACCATTAACCTCCTTGCCGGTTATCCCGAGCTCAGCGTAACCTGCGCAGGAGGATTTCTCAGGCCCCGCTGGGCCGATTTGCATAATTTTTTTTTTGTTGCAAGCAGCTAGCACTTTGCTAGCTACTTGTAACACCCGATCGCCGCCGCTCGCCGCCGATCCGCCGCTATCCGCAACGTCGCGCCGCCCACCCCCCCTCCAGACCCCTTGCGCAGCCTGGCCAATCAGGGCCAGGCAGCACTGAGGGGTGGCCCGGGATTCCCTGTGACGTCCCACGTCATCCGGCCCCGTCGCCATGGCGACCAGGGAAGCCCTGCAGGAAATCCCGTTCTCAATGGGATTTCCTGCAAACTCTGATCGCCGAAGGCGATCGGAGTGGGTGGGGGGATGCCGCCGCTCAGCGGCTATCATGTAGTGAGCACTGGGCTCGCTACATGATTTAAAAAAAAAAAAAAATTTAAAAAAAGTGCGGCGCTGCCTCCTTGCCGGATTTTTTAGACTGGCTAGGAGGTTAATATAATGCTGCACGGGGTGCGTAAGGGTAATTCGGGGCTCTGGCAATTGCCGGACCTCGAATTACATCTCCCTCAAAGTTGTCGACAACTCGGACGGGGAATAGAATTGAACACCGCCGGGGAGTTTTGAGGCAACAGGGAGAGCCGCCATTCGGCCCTTCCGTCGCCCAACTTACTGGCGACATGTACATACGTGTGCTCTTGGAAGCACTACACGAGTGCTTCCCAAGACAGCAAATTAATTGACAATGACAGAGCTGAAACAATGGGAACAAGAGAGGTCAGGGAAGGCTCTATAGCATCCAGAGCTTTAGGTGAGTATCTAACTTTTTTTTCCTTTACTTTTACTTTAAAGGACATTTGAGGTCAAAATAAACTGATGAGAAAAACAATTGTATCTATCCTTAGTCTCCTAAAATGACTTTTTTTTAGATATCCCACAGTTTTATTTTATATTTAAATCTAGTTTTTAAGTTTCTACTTTTTCATTGTCTCTGCTCAATGACACCTGCTAGAGATCAAATCTATGAATTATTGACCCTTTTTATCTTTTTCCTGCTCTCAGAAGCCATTTACTGACAGGAAAGTGTTTTATGTCTGTAATTACTTATTAGTTATGTTATGCTATAGTCTGACCCAGTCCAACCGGGTCCCGACCCGGACAGAAACTGCCACTTGCATACCTGATGGTTAACTTTTTCAGGCAAAGAAAGAAGAAATAGAACACAGCTAAGTTTTTGTGTGTTTGGCACTGTACATACACATGCCTATCTCCTCATGCCATATGTCACCTCGGGTATCCTTTAAAGAGGAACTGTAACAACATACAGTAGAATGCAGTATATTATTCAGTAAACCAACTTTTATCCCGGCTTCAGCATCAAAAACTCTTCCTATAGCTATATACTGTATTGCTGTATATTGTTATTGACCCCCCCCCCCCCCCCCCAAGAAGCTTATCCTAGGCTGTTTATTATGCATAATTCTGGGAGACCAGGGATATTTTCTACTGGCTTTAGAACTGTCAATAAACATTTCACAGAGATCACCTGACAGGACTAAATATGTTGCCACCTGTGATACATTTCGGGAAGGGAGAAGAAAGATTTTTACAACGGCAAACACTAACCAAATAATTTATAAATTAATGTTGTTAAAAAAAAGCAATTTTATTCATTGTGTTATTTTGACTACAGTTCCTCCTTAACCGATAAATTCTACTTTTTCGGAACTAGGAGTAAAAACAAAATGCAGAGAATAATGAAAAAAGAAATGAGACCTGTGGTAATTCTTCTTACAAGCATTTTTCCATTTGTCTAGAATTCTAGGATACCCAATGTGCCAGCGTATGACACGTACGGGATCTTCTCAAAACATTAGCATACTGTGATAAAGTTCATTATTTTCTGTAATGTACTGATAAACATTAGACTTTCATATATTTTAGATTCATTGCACACCACTGAAGTAGTTCAAGCCTTTTATTGTTTTAATATTGATGATTTTGGCATACAGCTCATGAAAACCTAAATTTCCTATCTCAAAAAATTAGCATATTTCATCCGACCAATAAAAGAAAAGTGTTTTTAAAACAAAAAAAGTCAACCTTCAAATAATTATGTTCAGTTATGCACTCAATACTTGGTCGGGAATCCTTTTGCAGAAATGACTGCTTCAATGCGGCGTGGCATGGAGGCAATCAGCCTGTGGCACTGCTCAGGTGTTATGGAGGCCCAGGATGCTTCGATAGCGGCCTTAAAGAGACTCTGAAGCGAGAATAAATCTCGCTTCAGAGCTCATAAATAGCAGGGGCACGTGTGCCCCTGCTAAAACGCCGCTACCCCGCGGCTAAACGGGGGTCCCTTCACCCCCAACCCACCCCCCGCAAAAGTGTGTCGTAGAAAGGTCGCAGAATTTCCCTTCCTGGAGGCAGGGCTAACGGCTGCAGCCCTGCCTCCAGTCGCGTCTGTCAGCGGCGCATCGCCGCCTCTCCCCCGCCCCTCTCAGTGAAGGAAGACTGAGAGGGGCGGGGGAGAGGCGGAGATACGCGCTGACAGACGCGCGTGGGGCAGGGCTGCGGCGGTTAGCCCTGCCCCAACCAGGAAGCGCTCCCCGGGTGTATCGAGGGGGATTTGGGGGTGAAGGGACCCCCGTTAAGCCGCGCTATAGCGGCGTTTTAGCAGGGGCACACGTGCCCCTGCTATTTATGAGGTCTGAAGCGAGATTTATTCTCGCTTCAGACTCTCTTTAAGCTCATCCAGAGTGTTGGGTCTTGCGTCTCTTAACTTTCTCTTCACAATATCCCACAGATTCTCTATGGGGTTCTGGTCAGGAGAGTTGTCAGGCCAATTGAGCACAGTAATACCATGGTCAGTAAACCATTTACCAGTGGTTTTGGCACTGTGAGCAGGTGCCAAGTTGTGCTGAAAAATGAAATCTTCATCTCCATAAAGCTTTTCAGCAGATGGAAGCATGAAGTGCTCCAAAATCTCCTGATAGCTAGCTGCATTGACCCTGCCCTTGATAAAACACAGTGGACCAACACCAGCAGCTTTCATGGCACCCCAGACCATCACTGACTGTGGGTACTTGACACTGGACTTCAGGCATTTTGGCATTTCCCTCTCCCCAGTCTTCCTCCAGTCTCTGGCACCTTGATTTCCGAATGACATCCAACAGTCCAGCAACAGTCCAGTGCTGCTTCTCTGTAGCCCAGGTCAGGCGCTTCTGCCGCTGTTTCTGGTTCATAAGTGGGTTCATGCCTCCATCTGCTGAAAAGCTTTATGGAGATGAAGATTTCATTTTTCAGCACAACCTGGCACCTGCTCACAGTGCCAAAACCACTGGTAAATGGTTTACTGACCATGGTATTACTGTGCTCAATTGGCCTGCCAACTCTCCTGACCTGAACCCCATAGAGAATCTGTGGGATATTGTAAAGAGAAAGTTGAGAGATGCAAGACCCAACACTCTGGATGAGCTTAAGGCCGCTATCGAAGCATCCTGGGCCTCCATAACACCTGATCAGTGCCACAGGCTGATTGCCTCCATGCCACGCCGCATTGAAGCAGTCATTTCTGCAAAAGGATTTCCGACCAAGTATTGAGTGCATAACTGAACATAATTATTTGAAGGTTGACTTTTTTTGTTTTAAAAACACTTTTCTTTTATTGGTCGGATGAAATATGCTAATTTTTTGAGATAAGAATTTTGGGTTTTCATGAGCTGTATGCCAAAATCATCAATATTAAAACAATAAAAGGCTTGAACTATTTCAGTTGTGTGTATTTGAATCTAAAATATATGAAAGTCTAATGTTTAACAGTACATTACAGAAAATAATGAACTTTATCACAGTATGCTAATTTTTTGAGAAGATCCTGTAGATGGATTATGATAGCCCAGAATTATAGCACGTATTCTGGATTTTATGAAAAAATATTGTTCTCATTCAGCAGTCTGTATGTTTCCTTAGCGGTTTTGCATGTGAGTCCTGTAACAAACACTGTCCACAACTCCAAATCCCACCATGCAAAGAATAAAAAAATGAATGTATATAAAATGCAGTGTGTGTGTGTGTGTATGTGTGTGTGTCTATGTGTGTGTTATGCTGGGAATACACGGGTCGATCTGGCGGCCGATTAGCTGCCGGATCAACCCCAGCCGCGTCCCCCCTTGTCCACGCGTGCGCGCGGATTGATTACCGCTCGTCCCCGATGGCGCTTCCTTATTAGTGCTCGATTCCCTGCCATTGTCCGCCGGCGGGGATCGAGTGGGCGGGAGTCGAGCGGCTTGATCGGGCCAGCTGAATATTATCAGCTGGCCGTATCAGCGGCTCGATACACGGTACAGAGACGTACCGTGTATCCCCAGAATTAGGGCCTGTTTCCACTACACGCAGATTGGTTGCAGAATGAATGCAGGAAAACTGACTCCAATGAATGCCTATGGGCTTGTTTCCTCTACTTACTGTGTGTGCGTGTGTATCTATCTGTGTGTGTGTGTGTGTGTGTGTGCGTGCGTGCGTGCGTGCGTGCGTGTGGTGTGTGTGTGTGTGTGTGTGTGTGTGTGTGTGTAGGTGTGTGTAGGTGTGTGTGTGTGTGTGTGTGTGTGTGTGTGTGTGTGTGTGTGTGTGTGTGTGTGTGTGTGTGTGTGTGTCTGTGTCTGTGTGCCTGTGCATGTGTCTGTGTATGCGTGTGATGTAAAATGTAAGAATGCAAATTGGGGAGAGGAAAGATTTAACAATGGACAAACCCTGACTAAATAATCTATATATAAATATTGTAAAATATAAGCAACATTAGCATTTTTTATCATTAAGTTACATTTAGTAATAATAATGATTGGGAAAAAAAGAGGTAGAATAAGAAAGAAATGTGTAGCACTGACTGAAACACTGTACATGTGGTAGATCAGTCCTCTCACAGAGGCCAGAGACACAGAAACATGCATACAGAGGCAGTTCCAGGGTTTGGAAACATCACATCATGATGCACTCCTGAGGTAACACAATTTCTGGATGGGTATTATTATGTTTAGCTTTATTTATAAAGCACAAACATATCTTGCAGAGCTGTATTAAAGGACAACTGAAGTGAGAGGTATATGGAGCTGCCATATTTATTTACTTTTAGGCAATACCAGTTGCCTGGCAACCCTGCTGGTCTATTTGGCTGCAGTAGTGTCTGAATCACACCAGAAACAAGCATGCGGCTAATCTTGTCAGATGTGACAATGTCAGAAACACTTGATATGCTGGATGCTTATTCAGGGTCTATGGATACAATTATTAGAGGCAGAGGATTAGCAGGATAGCCAGGTACTGGCATTGCTTAAAAGGAAATAAATATGGCAGCCTCCATATCTCTCTCACCTTGGGTTCACTTTAAACAATACCAGTTGCCTGGCAGTCCCGCTGATCACTTTGGCTGCAGTAGTGTCTGAACTAGACACCTGAAGGAAATCAGCAGGATAGCCAAGCAACTAGCATTGCTTAAAAGGAAATAAATATGGCAGCATCCATAGCCTTCTCACTTCAGATGCCCTTTAAAGTAAACAAGTCCCGGCGGTGTTAATTACTATTCCCCCTCCAGGTCCACGTGGATGGTGGGGAATGATGTAATTCGGCTTCCAGATATTGCTGGCAGACGAATTATAGTGTTTTAAAATTAACTTAAGCTGCGTCTTCTGAGGCTGCCGAAGCTACTCCCTGTGCGCCGCTATAGCTGTAATTCCTATCACGGCCTGTGGTGGTGCCGGCTGCACCCAAATCTCCTGCTCTGTTATTACAGCACTTGCATGGGGATGGTTAATGTCGAGGAAACGGTATACAAGAAAGCAAGCTGAAGCCAAGTCCTTGGAATTGCTGATTATTACTATGGCTGAATTCAGCATTTTATGCTTATTTTTGACACAGGGTTGCTTAGAATGGTAACTAAACTCAGTGGAATATGGGACCTGCCATCTTTATCTCCAGCTGCCTGGCTGTAATGCTGATCTTTTGGCTGAAGTGCTTCTGAGTCACACACTCACAACAAGCATGCAGATGGTGGAGTGATTGTGAAATCAGAATTCCTCATCTCATACATGTTCTGAGGCTCGGTTCCCACAATTCACCGCTTAATGGATCGGAGATGATAACAGATCCAGTGATAAAGAGTTACCCTCCTTCATGTTAATTATCCTGATTTCAGCTTCAGCTTGGTTATTGGTATGTAACCCCGCCTTCCCAGTAATGCTTAGCTTAGGGTATGATGTTGCAAAGCTTCCTCCTCCTAGTGCACTCTAGGGGGCCAGGGCCCTTATGCAATAAATTCCCCCCCCCCCCCCTTTCCCGGAGCTTTTGCCTAGTATATGACTTTCTGACTTCTCTTTAACTGATTACGCACTGACGCAGTTTGAATCTACGTCTAGCAGGCAGTGCTGTCGCTCTGACCGGACGTAGATTCAAGTCCCGCTGAATGACGCATCCCTGCCGTTATCGCTGATACCGCCGATCTTGCCGCTCTGAACCCGCTGCAATTCGCTCGCTTTGCCATCTATTAGACGGCAGAGTTTTGTAAGCAGGCCAAGGAGCCGCTTTTATTGGCTCCTGACCGCGTGATGACGAAGAGCCAATCACATTGATAGACAGCACCAGGAGCCAATGAAAGTGGCTCCTGACCGGCTGTCAGAGAGGAGCCTGTGATGATGGGTCGTGACCGGTGAGTGCGGCGGGTATGTGCAGAGATTCGTAAGAAAGCAGCGTTTTACTGTACCAGCAGTCACTGGTCCTTAAAGGATACCCGAAGTGACATGTGACATGATGAGATAGACATGTGTATGTACAGTGCCTAGCACACAAATAACTATGCTGTGTTCCTTTTTTTCTTTCTCTGCCTGAAAGAGTTAAATATCAGGTATGTACAGTAAGTGGCTGACTCAGTCCTGACTCAGACAGGAAGTGACTACAGTGTGACCCTCACTGATAAGAAATTCCAACTATAAAACACTTTCCTAACAGAAAATGGCTTCTGAGAGCAGGAAAGAGATAAAAGGGGGGATTTCTTATTAGTGAGGGTCACACTGTAGTCACTTCCTGTCTGAGTCAGGACTGAGTCAGCCACTTACATACCTGATATTTAACTCTTTCAGGCAGAGAAAGAAAAAAAGGAACACAGCATAGTTATTTGTGTGCTTGGCACTGTACATACCCATGTCTATCTCATCATGTCACTTCGGGATATCCTTTAAAGTGTACCTGAAATAAACAATACACAAGGATTGTATATTTACCAGGGCCTTCCTGCAGCACCCTGTAGTCTGTCTGCTCCACCAACGTCCTCTCGACCCATTCCTTTCTCCCACAGTCTGGCCCAGTGAATTCCCTTACTGCCCCAACCGCAGGCCACTGTGCATGCACGGTCCCAGCCGCATGCACCTTCTGATCACGCTCCCATAGATGGGAGCGTTCTGCGCATGTGCAGTTTGCTGAAACTGTTACTGCACTTGCACAACCTGGAAAAGCGCATGCGCAGTAGCCCGCAACCCAGCTGGATTGCAGACTCCACTGTGGGAGAATGGAGGGAATCGGGAGGATGGCGATTAAGCAGGTGGACTACAGGGGACTGGAGAATCAGAATCAGAATCAGAATCACTTTATTTCGCCAAGTACAGCAGGAGCTGTAATCAGAATTATTTGTGGTGCACATGGCATAGACAGAGTGCGAGACAGGCAAGGTGAGACAGGCGAGGAAGCCCTAGCTAAGAATACATCCATGTGTATTGTTTCAGCACTTGAAAAAGTATCAAAGAGTAGGTGAAAAAGTACTAACATCAAAATGATTTGAGTATTTCCTTCCATGGTGGTGATTAAAAAGGCATCATACTGACAACGTGTGAAAATATCTCCTAGCAGAAAACTCAGGAGAAAAAGGTAATTGCATAAAGGCCCAGGTGTTGCTTCTGCTCACTCAAAAAACAAACATTCCTTGCCAGCAGTAAAGATGTCGCCATCTGGATAATCTGATAAATTAAGACTGTGAATAGGGGAGAGGAAACGTTTTACAATTTATGATTGCCAAGCTCAATTTAATTGCTGAGGATCATTCCGATCAGGGCTGTGGAGTCGGTACAAAAATCATCCGACTCCAACCCTCCGACTCCTCAGTTTATGAAACTCCCGACTCGGACTCCAACTCTGACTCCAGGTGCCCAAAATGGCTCCGACTCCTTGACTCTGACTCCTTAGTCTAAGGGCCCATTTCCACTTGCGCGGTTTCCACGCCAAATCCGCAGAGTTTCCCCGCAGGCAAATCATGCGGGGAAACTCTGCCATAGGGAACAATGGCACCGCCAACCAAATCGCTTGCATTAGCGATTTGGCCGGCATTTCCATCCCAATTGGTGCGAATCCTATAGCCGTGCATGGCACGGCTGATGGGATTCGTCTGCGTACCCGCAGACCCGGAAGTGCCACCACGCATCTCGTGGACACATGCGGCACAAGTGGAAACGAGCCCTTATACTTACCAGGGCTGTGGATTTGGTACAAAAATCATCCGAGTCCAACTCTTTAGTCCAGTGATAGCTAACCCTGGCACTTCAGCTGTGGTGGAACTACAAGTCCCATGAGGAACTGCAATACTATGACAGCTCTAAGCATAACTCGAGGAGGCAGAGGCATGATGGGATTGGTAGTTTTGTCACAGCTGGAGTGCCAAGGTTAGCTATTATTGCCTTAGTCTAATACCAGGGCTGTGGATTTGGTACAAAAATGATCCGACTTCAATGCCTCAGTTTATGAATCCGCCGACTCCGACTCCAACTCCGACTCCGGGTACCCAAAATTGCTCCGACTCAGACTCCACAGTCCTGGTTCCGATCCTCATTGACTTTTACGGGTTTTACAGCGATTGTGTAAACAATAGTTTATACGATCATTTGTTTAAAACGGCGCAAACAAAGCATGCAGATTCAGCCAGATGGATTGGGGAACGATCGTTCGGCGGTGGAGAATGGAGATCCCCAATCCATCTGGCCGTGGGTACTAAGGTAGAAGATCATCACAGCACGCAGCCTGGTACCGTACATTTTCCTCTAAGTTTAGGCTTACTTCACAGAGAATCACATTACACAGGAAAACACTGCAGGTTACACCTTTCAGTCTGGCGACCCAAACCCCCCACAGCAGCTGGATAGTGTACTTTGTAAGGGAACTACCTATGAAATAAAAGATCAGAGTTTCAATGCTGTCTGGGACCAGTACCTAACCAGTATGGAGTCCTTGGACACACCTCCTAATGCTACCAATATCTAACAGAGTTAGGCTTAGAAGTAAGTATGGTTTAGGGGACTGCAGCTCTCCTTATCTCTCAGTGCTACAGGGGAAAACACTTTCTTGAACTGTTTTTATCTCAATGTTGGTATTTTAGTTTCAAAAGTTGTACTAAGATTTTAGGCATAACATCATCAAATCTATAGTAACCCTTCCTGGGGGTGTATTTTGTACTTCGTTTTTTGGTTTTGGAAAGCTATAAATAACCAATTTTTTTAAAGGCATGTGATTTTCATATTCATGCATGTGTTTCAGAGAAATGTCCTTTGGAAAAGGTAGTCATGTGACCCAGATTTTCTTCACATCACTGACAGCTGCGTTCCCCAGATAGAGGAATCAAATGACCCCGCCCACCTCCCTCCGCACCTGAGAGGTTAACTCTTTGCGCCCAGTACTGCAGCTACAGCATGGAAGATTCTTATAATTTCTCTGTCCAATTCCTCTCTGGTCTGTGTGTAACAAACTATTTAATCCTTCTCACACCCTTCACATAGTAATTGTAATTATATAGAGTACATATAGGTATACAGAGTATATATATATATATATATATATATATATATATATATATATATATATGCCACTAGAAATGATTTCTCACTGTTCTTTTGATTAACCCTTTAAAAAAAACACTGGGAGGGTGCAGAACACGCAATAATGCATTACACAATATGCAGGGAGGAAGTGGTCAAGAACAAAGTAACAACCTAAAAGCAGATATGTCTCTTCTAAGCTGCAGCTGCTGTGCTGGCCACAAAGAGTTAGCTTCCCAGGGGCAGGGAGGTTAGGTGGGGTTAACAGCTTGGTGCTCCCAGGAAAAATCAGGCTGGTGCACTGTCATGATACAAACATAGTTCACCAGTGATGCACAAAACTAAAATGATATATTCCATACAATATACTTAAAAAACACAAAGCTTTACCAGAGCGTCAACTTCCGCACCCCCTTTTGCTATTTACACAAGCATCAAAACCTATACCGAGCTCCCCAACCCTGTCCTCAAGGCCCACCAACAGTGCATGTTTTGCAAAAAAACCTCAAACATTCACAGGTGGGGTAATTAGTGTCTCAGTAAAACTGATTACATACCTCAGTGGATTTCCACAAAACATGTACTGTTGGTGGGCCCTGAGGACAGGGTTGGGGAACACTGCGAAGACGCATACAATCCATACCTTGCAACAAAGGACAAATACTCTGAGACAGCTGTCACGGACGATTGCGGGGACGCAGGCGCGTCCTGGAACCGCCCGTGAAGAAAAGAACGATCGCACTCGATTCCTGCATCGATTGCGCTTCAAAACGGTACAATCTGGGTTGAGTGTGTAGGGACAGCTGAAGTCCTTTTCTTAGCAAAGAGAGCACCATTCCAAAGGCTGGATGGCTCTTTTGATATGCTAATGAGCCTGAGCCTAATCTGCCCCAGAGAGTCCCTGGCTTCAAGCTGTGCTGATGGCCCATCCATCAGGTATAAGGTGACAAGCACCATGGCAGGAGCAATCTAGTTGGGCTAAAAGCCAGACCCACTGGCTCATTCCCAGCAGGGGAGGCGACACCTCGCTGGCTGCTCCAAACTTCAAAGAGCCTTTGCCTGGGAATAACCTGAGTCTCATAGCAAATCCATAACTTCCCAGATCTGTCATATTTCTGGGGTTCCTGAGATGGCAGCTTCGCCAAACGTGGGGGAAGTGTAGCATGAGCCCCGGTGCTGGTTCTGAGGAAGTTTCAGAACATTCTGAGGTAAGGACTGCCAGTTAGGCAGTTTGAAAAGGCCCTGATGATACCACAGGGGTCCCACCCCTCATGTCTGGTATCAGGGCGCTGGGTAAATCGAGACAGACCTGAAAATGTTAATAAATCTGCCCTGACCTGTACGGTTCTGTGAGATAGAGCCCATATATGGGTAGATATGATTTCTAGCCCCAGTACAAGGGGAGGGCTCATCTCATCTTTGAAGGGGGTGTATGGCTCCCCGCCCTCACTCCCTCCTACTGAAGCAGGGGCATAAGAATGGCTGAGGACCCAAACTCAGTGTCCTCCACACTGAAACATCTTGCACTCATCAGATGCCAGCTTGAGGATATGCTGGCATCCACCTGGTCTGAACTCTGAACTCTGGACTTTGAAACCAAGAACTTCATGATTCTTCCCACAATAAGGACATCTTTCCAGGAACTAAGTATTTTTCTCCCTTCTTTTATTTTTCATACTGGCTATTACTGTTTTAATAATTGTTGATTTTCATAATTGTCTGTATATATTAATTATTTATATTGCGTGAATAAACGACTTTCCCCAAGTCATTCACTGTTTCGCTACCCTGCTTATCAGCACACACAGAAATGATCCCGGGTCTCTGAAGATACGCTACTGTTTGTTTGTTGTTGGCTAGACAGAATATCGTGTGTTTAACCGTTTTATTCGCAGGATTAGTCAGTCAGTTAGTGGGCCCCACGGTCCCATAGTAACCGCGGTGGTGGCAGTTTACTCTGAACCAGTAGGTGACGTTGTAATTACCCGTGTCTCACAGGCTCCCTTCTGAGTTGTCTGCGGCTAATTCTTAACGGTTCCTGCGCATTGACTGCGACCAGAGTTCGCACGATCTGTGCGCTGGCACCGTTTAGAAGGCTAAGTGCGGTCAGCCACTGAGGGCTCCAGTGACAGTGGTGGCAGCGGTGGGATCTGTGTTGTGCTGAAAGTATCTACGATAGCGCTAGCGCTATCGAGAAACGAACTAATTCGTTGGTGTAGCTGAAAGGCAATATATTTTTTATATATACAGAGAGACTGTGTAGCCAGTACCCCTCCCCAAAAGTTTTATTTTATTTGGCATGGAAATGTCCGGGAACTACAAGCTCATGGCCGTATCCGACCTGGAAAATCTTTGTCAGCTGCGGGGCACTGACACCCTCCGCAGGAACAAACAGGACATGGTAAATGACTTGTTTCAATGGGATACCCAGCAACCGCGGGAGCTGGATGTGTCTGCTGAGGTAGACGCTGCCCCATCTGACTCAAGGCAAGGGGAACCAGAGGCTGAAGATCCTAGGCGTACAGAGGTTGAGCATCCTGCGGGCCCTGTTGCAACAGTTACGCCAGAGAATGTCAGTGTGGACCCCAATCCCAGAGTTTCTGAAAGTACTCGCCTGGAACCGGCCAGTACTGGACTGTCCGTTTGTACTGATCCGCTAATGCAGCAGGCATTACAAAAGCTGATGGACACTGACCTGGACAAGTACCTGCAGTACATGCGTGAGGAGCGCCAAATGCGGGAGGAACGGGAGCGGCAAGCCGCTGCTGCTGCAGCCGCTGAGCGAGAACGGGAGCGCCAACGACAGCATGAGCTAAACATGGCAAAAGTGCAACAGGCCAGCCGGAGTTCACCGCCCAGCCTCCCTGCTGAAGGACCTGCACCACCCGTAAGTGCAAAATTTAAATTTGCTAATATTGAAAAAGACACAGACATTGACTTGTTTTTGCGGTCTTTTGAAAAAGCATGCCGTCAGTATCGTCTGTCCCAAGACCAGTGGGCCAGACATCTGACACCTTTGCTGCGCTACAAAGCGCTTGATGCCTTCGCAGAATTGCCTGCGGAGAAGGATAATGATTATGCTGCTATAAAAGACGCTATCATTACTAAGTACCAGCTGACGCCAGAAGCCTATCGGAAAAAGTTTAGGGCCTGGCAGAAAAAGTCTTCTGATTCGTACCGAGATGTGGCCAGCAGCTTGCTCACCACACTCCGCCAGTGGACGCTAGGCCTCACCAAAGGGTCTTATGGCGTCCTGGAGGACTTGATAGTCCTCGAACAATTTCTGAACATTTGCCCTGCTGATGTACGACAGTTTGTGTTAGAACGCAGGCCGGCTTCAGCCACTGTCGCTGCAGACCTTGCTGAGACTTTTGCAACTACCCGGGTGGCTGATACCCGCAGAACTGTCCCATCCAGCTGGAGAGGAGGTCAGCCCAATACCTCGGCAGACCCTCCTGCCCCTGTGAGCCGTCCGCCACAGAGGCCACCCAGCGCAGCTGCTGCACCCAGGCCTGCAGCGCCTGGAGAGGTCACCTGTCACTACTGCCGCCAGCCCGGACACATGAAATTCGACTGTCCGGAGCGGAGACAGACACCACCAGCACCTGGATCATCTGCATCACCTGCACCTCACCCACAGCAGAGGCAACCCGCCAGCGAACCACAGCCTGGATCATCAGATTTTGTCCTGTTTGCACGCGGACAGGAAATCCGCGACCGAACCGACCAGCAGCAACTTGTTAGAGTGAACGGCAAAGTTGTCACCGGATTTCGAGACACCGGAGCTGACATCACGTTAGTTCACTCACATCTTGTGCCAAAGGAGAGCATCAGCTCCAGCCGATCCCTTGCCCTTACTGGAGTAGAGGGCACCCTTTTCCACATAGCCCACGCAAGAGTGAAGCTGGATTGGGGAGTGGGAGGGGTCCACGAAAGGGTTGTTGGGGTTATGAAGGATCTCCCAGTCCCTGTGTTGCTGGGGACTGATTTGGGCAAGCTTGTGTCCTACTATGAACCTGCCACGACCGCCTTGTCGCTCACGGAAGGAGACGGACTCTCCACCCACCACCAGGTACTTTATACACTTGGGGGAGCACCAGGGGGAGGTGGGTTGAATGTGCCCAGTTCAAGGGTACCAGGTTCAATAGTGCCTGCTTCAAAGGCACCTGAGTTTGATGTACAGGCTGTCTGTTGTGATGATGCTGTAACTGTACCTGAGTTTCTTGTACAACCTGTCTGTAATGAAAAAATGTCTATACCTGTCAATGTCATTACTGCATGCAATGATGATTTGAGTAATGCCCGTCTGTGCCATTCTGACAGTGTACCTGTGCTAGCAGTACCGCACAGCTGCACTGCTCAGAACCCGAGCTCAGAACAGGTGGAGGGGGTTCCGGCCTCCTCCCCCTCCTCTGACCGCAGGGATGAGACCTTTCAGCCGCTGGCCTCGTGTGACATGAGCCAGTTGGCTGAAACTGACAGCGCCATATTCTCAGCCGCACTACAAAGTGACCCAAGCCTGGAGGTGCTCAGGCAGCAAGCCGCTGAGCCCCTCGCAGACGGGGCCGCTTTCAAGGTGTACTGGGAAGGTGGGAGACTGTACAGTGAGTCTGTACAGCCCCCTACAGGTAGATCCCACGCGGATACCAAGTGGCTTGTGGTCCCGAGTGCGTTCAGGGGACATGTGCTGAAATCCGCACATGGTAATCCTCTGACAGGGCACTCGGGTGTCCGCAAGACACTCGCCGGTATTCGGAAACAGTTTTATTGGCCCCGGATGAACAGGGATGTAGCAAACTACTGCAGGGCATGTGCCGTCTGTCAGGAGCTGGGAAGGTCCAGGGATTCCCGCGGGGTTCCCTTAGGTCCACAGCCACTCAGCAGGGGAACCCTGCGTGGGCTGGCTGTTGACCTAACCAACCCACTGCCCGTTGTCCGCAGTCCCGGCAGACACCACGTCCGACTGCAGTGGCGCAAACGCCCTGTCCAGAACGGTCCATGTTGGGTCAACCCTGAGGGTAGCAGACCGCGACCGGTCCAGGGGAACCGAGCCACAGGCTCCAATAGGTTTTCCCGCCGTACCGGCAACTCGAGGCCCGTCAGCCAGGTTAGCGGCGCCGCCACACATCTTGCGGATGAGTGGCTAAGCCACGGACAAGGGGGAGGGCTGTCACGGACGATTGCGGGGACGCAGGCGCGTCCTGGAACCGCCCGTGAAGAAAAGAACGATCGCACTCGATTCCTGCATCGATTGCGCTTCAAAACGGTACAATCTGGGTTGAGTGTGTAGGGACAGCTGAAGTCCTTTTCTTAGCAAAGAGAGCACCATTCCAAAGGCTGGATGGCTCTTTTGATATGCTAATGAGCCTGAGCCTAATCTGCCCCAGAGAGTCCCTGGCTTCAAGCTGTGCTGATGGCCCATCCATCAGGTATAAGGTGACAAGCACCATGGCAGGAGCAATCTAGTTGGGCTAAAAGCCAGACCCACTGGCTCATTCCCAGCAGGGGAGGCGACACCTCGCTGGCTGCTCCAAACTTCAAAGAGCCTTTGCCTGGGAATAACCTGAGTCTCATAGCAAATCCATAACTTCCCAGATCTGTCATATTTCTGGGGTTCCTGAGATGGCAGCTTCGCCAAACGTGGGGGAAGTGTAGCATGAGCCCCGGTGCTGGTTCTGAGGAAGTTTCAGAACATTCTGAGGTAAGGACTGCCAGTTAGGCAGTTTGAAAAGGCCCTGATGATACCACAGGGGTCCCACCCCTCATGTCTGGTATCAGGGCGCTGGGTAAATCGAGACAGACCTGAAAATGTTAATAAATCTGCCCTGACCTGTACGGTTCTGTGAGATAGAGCCCATATATGGGTAGATATGATTTCTAGCCCCAGTACAAGGGGAGGGCTCATCTCATCTTTGAAGGGGGTGTATGGCTCCCCGCCCTCACTCCCTCCTACTGAAGCAGGGGCATAAGAATGGCTGAGGACCCAAACTCAGTGTCCTCCACACTGAAACATCTTGCACTCATCAGATGCCAGCTTGAGGATATGCTGGCATCCACCTGGTCTGAACTCTGAACTCTGGACTTTGAAACCAAGAACTTCATGATTCTTCCCACAATAAGGACATCTTTCCAGGAACTAAGTATTTTTCTCCCTTCTTTTATTTTTCATACTGGCTATTACGGTTTTAATAATTGTTGATTTTCATAATTGTCTGTATATATTAATTATTTATATTGCGTGAATAAACGACTTTCCCCAAGTCATTCACTGTTTCGCTACCCTGCTTATCAGCACACACAGAAATGATCCCGGGTCTCTGAAGATACGCTACTGTTTGTTTGTTGTTGGCTAGACAGAATATCGTGTGTTTAACCGTTTTATTCGCAGGATTAGTCAGTCAGTTAGTGGGCCCCACGGTCCCATAGTAACCGCGGTGGTGGCAGTTTACTCTGAACCAGTAGGTGACGTTGTAATTACCCGTGTCTCACAGGCTCCCTTCTGAGTTGTCTGCGGCTAATTCTTAACGGTTCCTGCGCATTGACTGCGACCAGAGTTCGCACGATCTGTGCGCTGGCACCGTTTAGAAGGCTAAGTGCGGTCAGCCACTGAGGGCTCCAGTGACAACAGCTATGCCTACGTTTAATTACTGATCAAGCGTAAGGTATTCAGGCCTGCAATACACATGCGGCTTTGGATGTTCACCTTGCTCACAAGGCAAAATGGGATGATTTGCAAGACCCCGCCCACTGTACAGAACTGATGCACTGTGGGAGTTTTATTCCGGACAAGGGGAAGTGATCGCGTGCACCTTATGCTTTAAAAGCTTGGTAGCTTTCCGGGCGGAATTGCGGAGGATTCAGGCAACGCAGGAGGACAGCGAGGGAGCGATCAGACTGGAGGGGGCTGGAGGAAGCCCCAGGTATGTGTATTTTTTTAAATCCCCCCATCTCAGGTGCACTTTAAGCAGCAGTGGTGCGATTTGGGAACAAGGAAGCTGATTTATCAAAACCAGTGCAAGGATAATTGGAGCAAAAAATGGTGCAAATCAGGTGCAGAAGTGGAGCAGTGGCTCACAGCGACCAATCAAAATCCTTGACTTGGGCCTTTGTGCCAGTATTGCACCAGTTTTGCTCCAGTGCTGTGATAAATCTTCTCTATTGTTATGCTAGTGTACAGTTCTGCAAACATACAGATGAAGCAATGTACCTCTGGGTCACTGGCAGATATAGTGACAGAGTGCGGACAGCTGTGACACAGCAGGAGGGGTTTAGGAGTTGGCAAGAAAGACAATGCATAACTGCCGAGGGAAGTGGAATGACTGGCTACACAGACACACAGAACAGACAGGTGCAGTGACATTACCGGTCCCAGAGTGTACATGGATGGATTGCCTTAGTATTATCAACTCATTTATCCTACACACATACCATTTAAATACATTCTTTATTCTTATTGTTCACGCTATGTATATGAAATTACTTTAACCTCCCTGGCGTTATGATTATTTCCAGATTTTACGTTCTGAAAGCGGTGCCATTTTTTCACATGCTTTTTGACCTTGAAAATCATACCGCTAGATGTGATTGTGATTTTTAAGGTCTAAAAACGTGAAAAGATCTGCGGGCAGCCCTGTGCATTACTCAGCTCCCATGGATCCAACTCGGGGTTATCGCTCTGAGCTGTGGATTTCTGGCTCGAGCCTGACTCAGGATTACCGCTAAGTAGGTTAAAGGATACCCGAGGTGACATGATGAGATAGACATGGGTATGTACAATGCCCAGCACTCAAATAACTATGCTGCGTTCCTTTTTTTCTTTCTCTGCCTGAAAGAGTTAAATATCAGGTATGTAAGTGGCTGAGTCAGTCCTGACTCAGACAGGAAGTCATTACAGTGTGATCCTCACTGATAAGAAATTCCAACTATAAAACACTTTCCTAGCAGAAAATGGCTTCTGAGGGCAGGAAAGAGATAAAAAGGGTCAATACTTCATGGATCTTAGCTCTGGCATATGTCAATGAATGTGTCATTGATTAAAAACAATCAAACAGTTAAAACTTAAAAAGTAGATTTAAATATAAAATAAAACTGTGGAATATATTAAAGTCATTTTTAGGAGAAGGAAGATAGATACAATTGTTTATTTCATTCGTTTATTTTCGCCTCGGGTGTCCTTTAAAATACTGTATAAGTCAAACCAATGTTTAATTCAGTTATATCTGCTGGTATTATACTACCTCCTATGCCGCAAAAGTGAGTACAGTAGAGTCTCGGTTATTCAGCACCGACGGGGATTGGCTGATGCCGGATAAGTGTAGTTTCTGCTTGCTTGAGACTCAGTGTTACAAATAGGCCTAGCTACTACAGGTCTACAACCCACCCTTATATGTCTGCAATGTTCTGAGGAAGGGGACCTTGCATTGCCCCGAAACAACTGTCAATGATTCGTGTTTGACACATGCATTTGATGGAATAACAAAATGACATTTCTGCTCTTGTGAAGCCTGGTGTGCTAACCGATCTTTGGACCTTTATATAACCCACTCTTGTCTGGTGGCCTCTGTTCTGCTGATGTCCAAATGACCTCTGTCCTGCTCAGTGGCCTGTGTCCTGGCCTTGTCTGGTGGCCTCTGTCCTGCTAGTGGTCAAGTGACCTCTGACCTACCCAGTGGTCTGTATCCTGGCTTTGTCTGGTGGCCTCTGCACTGATGGTGGTAAAGTGACCTCTGACCTACCCAGTGGTCTGTATCCTGGCTTTGTCTGGTGGCCTCTGCACTGATGGTGGTAAAGTGACCTCTGACCTACCCAGTGGTCTGTATCCTGGCTTTGTCTGGTGGCCTCTGCACTGCTGGTGGTAAAGTGACCTCTGACCTACCCAGTGGTCTGTATCCTGGCTTTGTCTGGTGGCCTCTGCACTGATGGTGGTAAAGTGACCTCTGACCTACCCAGTGGTCTGTATCCTGGCTTTGTCTGGTGGCCTCTGCACTGATGGTGGTAAAGTGACCTCTGACTTACCCAGTGGTCTGTATCCTGGCTTTGTCTGGTGGCCTCTGCACTGCTGGTGGTAAAGTGACCTCTGTCCTGCCCAGTGGCCAGGCCTTGTCTAATGGCTTCTGTCCTGCTAGTGGTCAAGTGACCTATGACCTGCCCAACGGCCTGTGCTGGTGTCCTGTCCAGTGTCCTGGCTGCCTCTTTTGGTGGGTTTTGTCCTACTTGGTGACTTCCGTAAGGAGCCCAGGAGCAGTTTGGGGCAGTCTGAAGTTTATAGGCAAGATGCCTGCAGCACTTAGGCAAAATGCAGCCTAGACGAGAGAATGAAGTCGGAGCCTTGATTAGTTTGCCTAGCCACGGATGGTGGTGGCCTGGCGCAAGGCATTAGTGTGATAAGGAGAGGTGGAGGAGCCACAGAAATAATCTAGAGAGCATGGAGCCCACACAGCCTTTCAAATCAGTGTGAGCTGTGAGTACTGCCTGCCCTTCCAACATTTTATGCCAGTTTGAAACTGCCAGTTAGTTGACTTGATCACCACTCCATAGACTTGCATCTAAATCTAGCATTGTACCTCAACAGGGATGCGTGATTATGTATTTGGGTGCTCTGTTTTGTTGTCTGTAACTTTATTTATTGTCCAATGCAGCATAATTAGTTGGTGCTTGATAAATACAATAAATAAGAAATATAACTGTCTCACAACGTTGCTCAGCGATACGCCCTGCCAGAGTGCTATTGCTCTGGGCTTCCACCTTATTGGCCGCTTACCACTTGTGCATCACCTGCTTTCTCTAATCCTCTCTGGAGTTTAAAAAATTAACTGACGCAACACCGTGGTGCGCATGCACGGAAGCGTATTTTAACAATACACTCTATGCACTTCCGAATACCCGAAGCAGGAAGTGACGGCAAGCAGGAAGTGACGCCGATAGACAGCAGATTCGATCACAGTGATCGAATCTGCTGTGAAATCGATAACTCAAACTTGCCCCGACCGTCAAATTTCCAGCCGAAATCGATCGATTCTGTCGATCTGCCCAGATGGAAAATTTTGCTCGATTGCCGGTGGTTCAGGGACGTGTCCTTAGCGGCATTCGATACGGTGATGACCGACGCAGCAATATATGACCTGTGCGAGTCCCCGAGTCCCTGCTGTCTCTCACTTCTCGCAGCATCTTCTCTTCACTTCCTGTCCCGTCCTGTGAGAAAGCGCAGTTCAAACAATAGAGGGTGCTCTACTGTTTGAACTTTCTGCTTGTGATAGGACGGGACAGGAAGTGAAGAGAAGATGGAGTACGCTAGAAGAAATGAGACTGCAGGGACCCGGGGAATCGCGCCGGCGGACAAGTAATGTATTGCGGCTGGCTAGGGGAGCAGGGGCGCAAGGCAGGCAACAGCGGCAGTTCCACAGGTCGTGAATCGATTTCATGCTGAAATCAATTCAAAATCTGTTTGCAGTGTATGGGCAGCCATTAGATCCCTCTCTGATCAGATTCGATCAGAGAGGGATCTATCTGTTGGTTGATATGGTGGCAATCGACCAGTGTATGGATGCCTTAAGTTCAGTCCCCAAAGAAAGGTTGGCTAACAATTAAATAGAGGCTCCAGTTGAAACTAGCTCTCCACAATCTCTCATCTGTGTACATCTCCTCGCTAGTTTCAAGATACCAACCCAATCTGCACATGACCTTCTATTGCCCTCCTCTAGAATCACCTCCTTCCATTCACGTATACAAGATTTCGCATGTGCTTCACCCTTCCTCTGGAATCCTTTGCCCCAACACATCCGCCACTCCCCAACCGTTGATAACTTTAAACATGCCCTCAAAACTCACTTTTTCCGTCAAGCATACGCTCTACCTTAGGTCAGTGCACCTTTTGATCTCTGGCCAAATTGTTCATCTACCAGATAACCTAAAACACACTGCCTCTAGGTATGAATATTGTATACTACCCACAAGGGCAGGTCTCTCTCACCCTGTGTTTTGGATTTTGTTACACATTCATTTTGTACTGATTCTGTATTTGGTACCAAAATGTTGTATATTGGTATATGTCATTGTCTGTATTATTTTGTACCCCATTATTGTTTATTACAGAATATGCTGAGGCTTTATAAATAAACTAGTAGACCCAAGCCCGTTTAAAAACGGGCTCTAGGTCTTTTTTCTACCACCGCCGCCAGTGCGCATGCTCGCACGCGCCGTGCGCACGCAACCGCACGCGCCCGCCTCGCCCATCTCGCTCGCCCACTTTGCTCGCCTGCCTCGCTCCCTGGTCCCGTCCAGCTGTCCGTACTACGCAAATGCGCAGTAGCAAATAACAGGGACACAGGGACAGCTGGATGCAGCGACACAGGGAGATTATTATAGAGGATAATAACAATAATGTTATAAAGCACATCTTATACACATGTACTGTAGATTTGAAGAGAAGACGTAGAGATCAAACTGAACATAAAAAGGGCAGGTTTCCTAATCACTTAAACACTGTGAAGTTATTTATTACAAATGGATAAACTGGACCTGGTACACACAGCGTAACAGCTTATGCTGTAATACTGGAGATGACAGGCCAGAAATATAAAATGGGGTTAAAATCAATAATGCAAGTACACTGCATTATTGATCAGCACCCTATTATAAGCCATTCCCAGCACTCGTAACCATAAGTAAATCGACACTTTAAACCTCATTATGCACCTCAAGGACAAACTGATGCCTTCCTCACATTGTTTAAAGGACAAGTGTAGTGAGAATAATATGGAGGCTACCAAATGTATTTCCAGCTGCCTGGCAGCCCTGCTGTTCAATTTGGCTGCAGTAATGTCTGCATCACACTGGATACAAACATGCAGCTAATCTTGTCAGGTCTGACAATAATGTCAAAAACATCGGATCTGCATATGCTTGTTCAGGGTCTATGGATAAATGTATTAGAGGCAGAGGAACAGCAGGACTGCCAGGCAACTGGTCTTGCTTAAAAGGAAATAAATATGGCAGCCTCCATATCCTCTTCTCGCTTCCGTTGTCCTTTAAACAGAGCTTTTATGGCTTGTGTATCCATAGAAGAGATCTCACCTCACTGTCCGTGCCTAGCAAGCCTGTCTTTGTGACATAGGGGTTGATTCACAAAGGCTACCTATTTTTCACCTTAACTGTAAGAAGTGCTAATGCATGAGATGAACAAATAAGAGAGCTAAACCATGAATTATGTCAAATAAGGAGAGATAGACCATGAATTATGTCAAATAAGGAGAGATAGACCTTGAGTTATGTCAAATAAGGAGAGATAGACCATGAGTTATGTCAAATAAGGAGAGATAGACCATGAGTTATGTCAAATAAGGAGAGATAGACCATGAATTATGTCAAATAAGGAGAGATAGACCATGAGTTATGTCAAATAAGGAGAGATAGACCATGAGTTATGTCAAATAAGGAGAGATAGACCATGAGTTATGTCAAATAAGGAGAGATAGACCATGAGTTATGTCAAATAAGGAGAGATAGACCATGAGTTATGTCAAATAAGGAGAGATAGACCATGAATTATGTCAAATAAGGAGAGATAGACCATGAGTTATGTCAAATAAAGAGAGCTAAACCATGAGTTATGTCAAATAAGGAGAGCTAAACCATGAGTTAGGTTAGATAAGGAGAGGTAAATCATGAGCTAAGTCAATTAAGGAGAGATAAATTGTGAGTTAATAAATAAGGTAAGATAATTTAACAGAAAAGCTTTGTGAATCAGATCCATACTGTCTGAGCACCGCTGTAGTGTAATTCACATTTACAGCCTATGGCGGGGCATGGTGTGCCCAAATATCCAGCGCCTCTTTTTGCCTGTCTCGCCAGAGGCTTCTCTAGGGTAGTGCTACTAACGTATCTCATTTGTAAACCAACTCCTGCTTGATCCCTGGACAATAAAGCCATTAGAATGCATTGCTGATTTCTCTCTCTTGGAGAGATTTGAGGACCTCCTGACCACCAATTATTTAATGCAACCACACACTAATTGATAACACAGTTCAATTCCCAGTAGATTAGATGATCTAATCGTATCTGACAGAAGTCCACAATCGAAATTTTAATTGATTTTGAGAAAAAGAAACAATCAAAACTATTGATCAGACAAGACAAATGAGATCAGGGTCAAGGATGTTAGATTTGATAAAATCACTGAATATAACATGAGTCTCCTATCTCTCCTGATCAATGTTTGTTTGTTCATCAATTGAACATTGATTGCAGTGGCGTAGTAGGGGGTGCAGAGGTTGTGACCACACTGGGGCCCTTGGGCCAGAAGGGCCCTCCCTGAACCGCAGTATTAGCGGTTTATTGGTCTTGTGCTGGTAATAATCACTTCTATAGATGCTTTGAAAAGCACAGTACTAATCATTAACGAGCTGTTCCCATCCCTCATTACACCTCTGTAATGACCTCTCTGTACACACTGCGGATTTCCTTGGCAGGTTTTGGTGCTTGTTATGTATACAGTGCCCATAGCTCCTTAGCTGCGCCACTGATCGATTGGGCGAGTCCATCAGATTGAAGTGGGCGGGTTCAGGAGGAGATGTGGGCGGGAGGAGTACCCAATCGGGATTTCCCATAGCTTTGAACTGCAGATATCTGTTGACATGTGAGGTAATACTGAGCACAGCACAGCAGTATCTAGGTAAGCAATTCCCACCAGTCAGAAGTTCAGGCACCCAATCCCTTGGGTGACACTGCAGGGTGGAAGCTGACAGACGCGTTGCTAGCCTTTAGACTAGCAACATGTTCTGTTCCAATGTGTGTGTGGGTAGGGGAGGGATAGAGTGGTATGGGAGTGACATCACATGGTGGTGGGGTAGGTGAGGAGAACAATGCTCTCGGCTGTAGCAATCCGCCAATTGCTGAGCAATTAGTCAAGAGGGATCGGGGGCTTCCGTATTATTGACAGAGGCAGTCAATATCTGCCAAGTTTCACCTAGCATGTGTGTGGAGAGACACAGAGCGGTGGGGGTGTTGGAGAACATTAGCTGTCACGTGGACATATGCTGTTGATTTGGAACCTATATAAATACACTTAAAGGATACCCGAAGTGATATGTGACATGATGAGATAGACATGTGTATGTACAGTGCCTAGCACACAAATAACTACGCTGTGTTCCTTTTTTTCTTTCTCTGCCTGAAAAAGTTAAATCTCTTTCTTACTCTCAGAAGCCATTTTCTGCTAGGAAAGTGTTTTATAGTTGAAATTTCTTATCTGTGAGGGTCACACTGTAGTGTCCTGACTCAGACAGGAAGTGACTAAAGTGTGACCCTCACAGATAAGAAATTTCAACTATAAGGGCCCGTTTCCACTTGTGCGGTGGGAATCGCTGCAGTAAAAAATTGCATGCGGATGCGAATTTCGCATGCGGGTGTATGCAAATTTTCATGCGTATTCGCATGCGAATTAGCAGGGATGAAGCTGTATGCAAATTTAACCATGGCAGTGCCTGTGTGCTTTTTCATTGATTCCATGCGAATTCGCATACCAAAACCGCACATGAATTCCCTATTAAATACATTGTATGCGAATCGCACAGCGGTATGCAAATTCTGATGGCTCTGCCGTGCAGATTTTTTCTGCACAGAAAAACGCTCAGAAATCCTGACAAGTGGAAACAGTCCCATCCACTTGTATTGTCTATGCGAATCTGCATGCAGAAAATGGCTTCTGAGAGTAAGAAAGAGATAAAAAGGGGAATTTCTTATCAGTGAGGGTCACACTGTGGTCACTTCCTGTCTGAGTCAGGACTGAGTCAGCCACTTACATACCTGATATTTAACTCTTTCAGGCAGAGGAAGAAAAAAAGGAACACAGTATAGTTATTTGAGTGCTAGGCACTGTACATACCCATGTCTATCTCATCATGTCACATGTCACTTCGGGTATCCTTTAATTCAATAACCTGTGGCCTCCTGTGTTCCAAGGTATTCTATGTTACAATGACAGCGTGACCAGAGACTTCAACACAGCGGAGAATGTTGTGCCAAGTACGTCAGCCTGGGCACCAGGGAGCATGTGCAATGCAGCATTGCCTCGTCACAGCAGTCTGTGGGTGGAGGACAAGAAACACAAGTCACGCTACCTACATGCTCAATACTCAAAGACTTCAGGAAAAGAGAGAAGCCACAGAGATGACAAAGAATGTCCACCACACATGCTTATCAGTCTCATTGCTATGCTGAGATTCAGCTGAGATTCTTGCTATTCCTGATACACATTTCACACGTCATGGGATCCTACGCAGCACCGGAAGAAGCTACTATAGCTACCAAATGTTTGGAGCATCTAGCAAAATGATTGTCCAGAGAAGAAAAGGTGAGCGCTACCATCAGTCCTGCCTCATGCAAACAGCAAAGCATGCTGAGGGCATTCATGTGTGGGGCTGCTTCTCATCCACAGAAGTGGGCTCACTCGCAATTTTGCCTAAAGGTGGCCACTAATGATACAATTTGCAGAACGATCGTTTACGGACGATTCTTCGTATGAAGGATCGGAAATAATCGTTTGGGGCCACTAATAGACAAAAATCTCATAACCAATCCGATCAGATAAATGAAATCGATCCCATTTTCAGATTGATTTCATTAATCTGATCGGATTAGTTGGGAGAGTTTTGTCCATTAGAGGTCCCAAACGATCATTTCCAATCGTTCATATGAAGAATCGGATTGTTCTGCAAATTGTATCAATAGTGGCTGGATAGTGTACTGGTTAAGGGCTCTGTCTTTGACATGGGAGACCAGGGATCAAATTCTGGCTACAGTCAGTACCTATTCAGTAAGAAGTCCTTGGACAAGATTTTCAGCGCACCCTTAGTG